>NC_056443.1:31663642-31751192 GCF_018296145.1 Oncorhynchus tshawytscha
CTCCACAATGAGGGCGATAGGGCCTTGAGAGATCAAGACGCTCCTCTCTTTTTCCCTCTACTGTATGTCTCAGCACTGACTGTACTGTTCAGAGATACATGCAAGCTTACCCCAGTGGTGGCTTGAAGGCATGTCCTGATGTTCTGGGAACTTAGACGGACGTTGAATTTCTAAGTGGATTTTAAGCTACCTGTCTGGTCTCTCAGTAGATGACAGGCTTACCCTGTAGAGGCTCAACTGGGATGCTGCCATGTGTGATAACACTAGTCCCTCTCTGGCTCCCTCTCCTGCTTCCGCCCCCTGCCACTCCCTCTCTTGTACCCGCTCCCTCTCCCTGCTGCCTCCACCACTGTCTCCCCACTCCCTCTCCCTGCTGCCTCCACCACTGTCTCCCCCGCTCCCTCTCGGGTCCTTCTCCTGCTTCCGCTCCTCTCCTGCTTCCGCTCCCTCTCCTGCTTCCGCTCCCTCTCCTGCTTCCGCTCCCTCTCTTGCTTCCGCTCCCTCTCCTGCTTCCGCTCCCTCTCCTGCTTCCGCTCCCTCTCTTGCTTCCGCTCCCTCTCCGGCTCCCTCTCCGCTTCCGCTCCCTCTCTGGCTCCCTCTCCTGCTTCCGCTCCCTCTCCTGCTTCTGCTCCCTCTCCTGCTTCCGCTCCCTCTCTCTTGCTTCCGCTCCCTCTCCGGCTCCCTCTCCGGCTTCCGCTCCTCTCCTGCTTCCGCTCCCTCTCCGGCTCCCTCTCCTGCTTCCGCTCCCTCTCCTGCTTCCGCCCCCTCTCCTGCTTCCGCTCCCTCTCCGGCTTCCGCTCCTCTCCTGCTTCCGCTCCCTCTCCTGCTTCCGCTCCCTCTCTTGCTTCCGCTCCTCTCCTGCTTCCGCTCCCTCTCTTGCTTCCGCTCCCTCTCTTGCTTCCGCGCCCTCTCCTGCTTCCGCTCCCTCTCCTGCTTCCACTCCCTCTCCGGCTTCCGCTCCCTCTCCTGCTTCCGCTCCCTCTCCGGCTCCCTCTCCTGCTTCCGCTCCTCTCTTGCTTCCGCTCCTCTCCTGCTTCCGCTCCCTCTCCTGCTTCCGCTCCCTCTCCTGCTTCCGCTCCTCTCTTGCTTCCGCTCCCTCTCCGGCTCCCTCTCCTGCTTCCGCTCCCTCTCCTGCTTCCGCTCCCTCTCCTGCTTCCGCTCCCTCTCCTGCTTCCGCTCTCTCTCCTGCTTCCGCTCCCTCTCTTGCTTCCGCTCCCTCTCTGGCTCCCTCTCCTGCTTCTGCTCCCTCTCCTGCTTCCGCTCCTCTCCGGCTCCCTCTCCTGCTTCCGCTCCCTCTCTGCTTCCGCTCCTCTCTTGCTTCCGCTCCCTCTCCTGCTTCCGCTCCCTCTCCTGCTTCCGCTCCTCTCCTGCTTCCGCTCCTCTCCTGCTTCCGCTCCCTCTCCTGCTTCCGCTCCCTCTCCTGCTTCCGCTCCCTCTCCTGCTTCCGCTCCTCTCCTGCTTCCGCTCCTCTCCTGCTTCCGCTCCCTCTCCTGCTTCCGCTCACTCTCCGGCTTCCGCTCCCTCCTGCTTCCGCTCCTCTCCGGCTTCCGCTCCTCTCCTGCTTCCGCTCCCTCTCCTGCTTCCGCTCCTCTCCTGCTTCCGCTCCTCTCCGCTTCCGCTCCCTCTCCTGCTTCCGCTCCTCTCTCCTGCTTCCGCTCCCTCTCTCTTGCTTCCGCTCCCTCTCTTGCTTCCGCTCCCTCTCCTGCTTCCGCTCCTCTCCGGCTTCCTCTCCTGCTTCCGCTCCCTTCCGCTCCCTCTCCTGCTTCCGCTCCCTCTCCTGCTTCCGCTCCCTCTCTTGCTTCCGCTCCCTCTCCTGCTTCCGCTCCCTCTCCTGCTTCCGCTCCCTCTCTTGCTTCCGCTCCCTCTCCGCTCCCTCTCCTGCTTCCGCTCCTCTCTCCTGCTTCCGCCCTCTCCTGCTTCCGCTCCCTCTCCTGCTTCCGCTCCTCTCCTGCTTCCGCTCCTCTCCTGCTTCCGCTCCTCTCCTGCTTCCGCTCCCTCTCTGCTTCCGCTCCCTCTCCTGCTTCCGCTCCCTCTCTTGCTTCCGCTCCCTCTCTTGCTTCCGCTCCCTCTCCTGCTTCCCGCTCCCTCTCCTGCTTCCGCTCCCTCTCCGGCTTCCGCTCCCTCTCCTGCTTCCGCTCCCTCTCCTGCTTCCGCTCCCTCTCCTGCTTCCGCTCCCCTCTTGCTTCCGCTCCCTCTCCTGCTTCCGCTCCCTCTCCTGCTTCCGCTCCCTCTCCTGCTTCCGCTCCCTCTCTTGCTTCCGCTCCCTCTCCGGCTCCCTCTCCTGCTTCCGCTCCCTCTCCTGCTTCCGCTCATTCTCCTGCTTCCGCTCCCTCTCCTGCTTCCGCTCCTCTCCTGCTTCCGCTCCTCTCCTGCTTCCGCTCCCTCTCTTGCTTCCGCTCCCTCTCTGGCTCCCTCTCCTGCTTCTGCTCCCTCTCCTGCTTCCGCTCCTCTCCTGGGCTCCCTCTCCTGCTTCCGCCCCTCTCCTGCTTCCGCCCCTCTCTTGCTTCCGCTCCCTCTCCTGCTTCCGCTCCCTCTCCTGCTTCTGCTCCCTCTCCTGCTTCCGCTCCCTCTCCTGCTTCCGCTCCCTCTCCTGCTTCCGCTCCCTCTCCTGCTTCCGCTCCCTCTCCGGCTTCCGCTCCCTCTCCTGCTTCCGCTCCTCTCCTGCTTCCGCTCCCTCTCCTGCTTCCGCTCCTCTCCGGGTTCCGCTCCCTCTCTTGCTTCCGCTCCCTCTCCTGCTTCCGCTCCCTCTCCTGCTTCCGCTCCCTCTCCTGCTTCCGCTCCCTCTCTTGCTTCCGCTCCCTCTCTTGCTTCCGCTCCCTCTCCTGCTTCCGCTCCCTCTCCTGCTTCCGCTCCCTCTCCTGCTTCCGCTCCCTCTCCTGCTCCCTCTCCTGCTTCCGCCCCCTCTCCTGCTTCCGCCCCTCTCCTGCTTCCGCTCCCTCTCCTGCTTCCGCTCCCTCTCCTGCTTCCGCTCCCTCTCTTGCTTCCGCTCCCTCTCCTGCTTCCGCTCCCTCTCCGACTTCCGCTCCCTCTCCTGCTTCCGCTCCCTCTCCTGCTTCCGCTCCCTCTCCTGTTTCCGCTCCTCTCCTGCCTCCGCTCCCTCTCCGCTTCCGCTCCCTCTCCTGCCTCCGCTCCCTCTCCTGCTTCCGCTCCTCTCTGCTTCCGCTCCCTCTCCTGCTCCCTCTCCTGCTTCCGCCCCCTCTCCTGCTTCCGCTCCCTCTCCTGCTTCCGCTCCCTCTCCTGCTTCCGCTCCCTCTCCTGCTTCCCCCTCCTGCTTCCGCTCCTCTCCTGCTTCCGCTCCCTCTCCTGCTTCCGCTCCCTCTCCTGCTTCCACTCCCTCTCTTGCTTCCGCTCCTCTCCTGCTTCCGCTCCCTCTCCTGCTTCCGCTCCCTCTCCTGCTCCCTCTCCTGCTTCCGCCCCCTCTCCTGCTTCCGCTCCCTCTCCTGCTTCCGCTCCTCTCCTGCTTCCGCTCCCTCTCCTGCTTCCGCTCCCTCTCCTGCTTCCGCTCCCTCTCCTGCTTCCGCTCCCTCTCCGGCTTCCGCTCCCTCTCCGGCTTCCGCTCCCTCTCCTGCTTCCGCTCCCTCTCCTGCTTCCGCTCCCTCTCCGGCTTCCGCTCCCTCTCCTGCCTCCGCTCCTCTCCTGCTTCCGCTCCTCTCCTGCCTCCGCTCCTCTCCGGCTTCCGCTCCCTCTCCTGCTTCCGCTCCCTCTCCTGCTCCCTCTCCTGCTTCTGCCCCTCTCCTGCTTCCGCTCCCTCTCCTGCTTCCGCTCCCTCTCCTGCTTCCGCTCCCTCTCCTGCTTCCGCTCCCTCTCCTGCTTCCGCTCCCTCTCCTGCTTCCGCTCCTCTCCTGCTTCCGCTCCTCTCCTGCTTCCACTCCCTCTCTTGCTTCCGCTCCCTCTCCTGCTTCCGCTCCCTCTCCTGCTTCCGCTCCCTCTCCTGCTCCGCTCCCTCTCCTGCTTCCGCCCCTCTCCTGCTTCCGCTCCCTCTCCTGCTTCCGCTCCCTCTCCTGCTTCCGCTCCCCTCCTGCTTCCGCTCCCTCTCCTGCTTCCGCTCCCTCTCCTGCTTCCGCTCCCTCTCCTGCTTCCGCTCCCTCTCCTGCTTCCTCTCCTGCTTCCGCTCCCTCTCCTGCTTCCGCTCCCCTCTCCTGCTTCCGCTCCCTCTCTTCCGCTCCCCTCTCCTGCTTCCGCTCCCTCTCCTGCTTCCGCTCCCTCTCCTGCTTCCGCTCCCTCTCCTGCTTCCGCTCCCTCTCCTGCTTCCGCTCCCTCTCCTGCTTCCGCTCTCCTGCTTCCGCTCCCTCTCCTGCTTCCGCTCCTCTCCTGCTTCCGCTCCCTCTCCTGCTCCCTCTCCTGCTTCCGCTCCCTCTCCTGCTTCCGCTCCCTCTCCTGCTTCCGCTCCCTCTCCTGCTTCCGCTCCCTCTCCTGCTTCCGCTCCTCTCCTGCTTCCGCTCCCTCTCCTGCTTCCGCTCCCTCTCCTGCTTCCGCTCCCTCTCCTGCTTCCTCTCCTGCTTCCGCTCCCTCTCCTGCTTCCGCTCCCTCTCCGGCTTCCGCTCCTCTCCGGCTTCCGCTCTCTCTCCTGCTTCCGCTCCTCTCCTGCTTCCGCTCCCTCTCCTGCTTCCGCTCCCTCTCTTGCTTCCGCTCCCTCTCTTGCTTCCGCTCCCTCTCTTGCTTCCGCTCCCTCTCTTGCTTCCGCTCCCTCTCTTGCTTCCGCTCCCCTCTCCTGCTTCCGCTCCCTCTCCTGCTTCCGCTCCCTCTCCTGCTCCCTCTCCTGCTTCCGCCCCCTCTCCGGCTTCCGCTCCCTCTCCTGCTCCCTCTCCTGCTTCCGCTCCCTCTCCTGCTTCCGCTCCCTCTCCGGCTCGCTCTCCCTCTCCGGTTCGCTCTCCCGCTCCGGCTCGCTCTCCCTCTCTGGCTCGCTCTCCCTCTCTGTCTCGCTCTCCCTCTCCGGCTCGCTCTCCCTCTCTGGCTTGCTCTCCCTCTCCGGCTCGCTCTCCCTCTCTGGCTTGCTCTCCCTCTCTGGCTCGCTCTCCCTCTCTGTCTCGCTCTCCCTCTCCAGCTCGCTCTCCTCTCTGGCTTGCTCTCCCTCTCCGGCTCGCTCTCCCGCTCCGGCTCGCTCTCCCTCTCTGTCTCGCTCTCCCTCTCCGGCTCGCTCTCCCTCTCCGGCTCGCTCTCCCTCTCCGGCTCGCTCTCCCTCTCCGGCTCGCTCTCCCGCTCCGGCTCGCTCTCCCGCTCCGGCTCGCTCTCCCGCTCCGGCTCGCTCTCCCGCTCCAGCTCGCTCTCCTACTCCCTTCCCGCTCCACAGTCCATAATAAACCAACACTGGTTCTGCTACATGGGACCTGTGTGTGCTTGTGAGAGAGAAAGTGAGAGGAAGGGTTGTGTGTGTGTGTGTGTGTGTGTGTGTGTGTGTGGTATACACTTTTCCATACACTCCCTGGAGAGTGTGTGTGCGTGTGCACGTGCGTTGTCACTCCTTGGCGTTAACTAAGAAGGGGACATGGACCATACCCAGCCCTTTGCCCTGGAGGACAGAGTGTCTGTTTGTGGAAGAGAAGGGTGTACGTTGGCATGACATAAAACCGCTCTCTCATTGGCATGGCAAAACCTTGTAGACATGGGGGGTGGCAACATAGCAGAATCCAGACACAGCAATGGCGAGAGACTGTCTGGCTGAACACGATACACGGGGGAACCAAGCAGGGGAGGGGTTAACATTTGTCTACACCATAGCTCTCCAACCCTGTTCCTGGAGAGCTAACATCCTGTAGGTTTTCATTCCAACTCTGTTCCTGGAGAGCTACCATTCTGTAGGTTTTCATTCCAACCCTGTTCCTGGAGAGCTACCATTCTGTAGGTTTTCATTCCAACCCTGTTCCTGGAGAGCTACCATCCTGTAGGTTTTCATTCCAACTCTGTTCCTGGAGAGCTACCATTCTGTAGGTTTTCATTCCAACTCTGTTCCTGGAGAGCTACCATTCTGTAGGTTTTCATTCCAACTCTGTTCCTGGAGAGCTACCATCCTGTAGGTTTTCATTCCAACTCTGTTCCTGGAGAGCTACCATTCTGTAGGTTTTCATTCCAACTCTGTTCCTGGAGAGCTACCATCCTGTAGGTTTTCATTCCAACCCTGTTCCTGGAGAGCTACCATCCTGTAGGTTTTCATTCCAACTCTGTTCCTGGAGAGCTACCATTCTGTAGGTTTTCATTCCAACTCTGTTCCTGGAGAGCTACCATTCTGTAGGTTTTCATTCCAACTCTGTTCCTGGAGAGCTACCATCCTGTAGGTTTTCATTCCAACCCTGTTCCTGGAGAGCTACCATCCTGTAGGTTTTCATTCCAACTCTGTTCCTGGAGAGCTACCATTCTGTAGGTTTTCATTCCAACTCTGTTCCTGGAGAGCTACCATCCTGTAGGTTTTCATTCCAACCCTGTTCCTGGAGAGCTACCATCCTGTAGGTTTTCATTCCAACTCTGTTCCTGGAGAGCTACCATTCTGTAGGTTTTCATTCCAACTCTGTTCCTGGAGAGCTACCATCCTGTAGGTTTTCATTCCAACCCTGTTCCTGGAGAGCTACCATCCTGTAGGTTTTCATTCCAACTCTGTTCCTGGAGAGCTACCATTCTGTAGGTTTTCATTCCAACTCTGTTCCTGGAGAGCTACCATTCTGTAGGTTTTCATTCCAACTCTGTTCCTGGAGAGCTACCATCCTGTAGGTTTTCATTCCAACCCTGTTCCTGGAGAGCTACCATCCTGTAGGTTTTCATTCCAACTCTGTTCCTGGAGAGCTACCATTCTGTAGGTTTTCATTCCAACCCTGTTCCTGGAGAGCTACCATCCTGTAGGTTTTCATTCCAACCCTAATCTAGCACAACTGATTATAATAATTAGCTGGTTGATAAACTGAGTCAGGTTAGTTACAACTGAGGTCGGAGCAAAAAACTACAGGAGGGTATCTCTCCAGGAAGAGGGTTGGAGATACTGCACACCATGCTACTATACTGCACACCATGCAAATATACTACTGCACACCGTGCTACTATACTGCACACCATAATACAATACTACTACACACCATGCTACTATACTACTACACACCATGCTACTATACTACACACCATGCTACTATACTACACACCATGCTACTATACTACTATACACCATGCTACTATACTACTACAGACCATGCTACTATACTACTACACACCGTGCTACTATACTACTACACACCATGCTACTATACTACTACACACCATGCTAATATACTACTACACACCATGCTAATGTACTACTACACACCATTCTACAATACTACTACACACCATGCTACTATACTACTACACACCATTCTACAATACTACTACACACCATGCTACTATACTACTACACACCATTCTACAATACTACTACAAACCATGCTACTATACTACTACACACCATGCTACTATACCACTACACGCCATGCTAATATACTACTACACACCATGCTACAATACTACTACACACCATGCTACTATACTACACACCATGCTACTATACTACACACCATGCTACTATACTACTATACACCATGCTACTATACTACTATACACCATGCTAATATACTACTACACACCATGCTACAATACTACTACAGACCATGCTAATATACTACTACAGACCATGCTACTATACTACACCCCATGCTGCTATACTACACCCCATGCTACTATACTACTACACACCATGCTACTATACTACTACACACCATGTTACTATACTACACACCATGCTACAATACTACACACCATGCTACTATACTACTACACACCATGCTACTATACTACTACACACCATGCTCATATACTACTACACACCATGCTACAATACTACTACACACCATGCTACTATACTACTACACACCATGCTAATATACTACTACACACCATGCTAATATACTACTACACACCATGCTACTATACTACTATTTCTTTACTGGAAGTTCATTTAGATTTAAATAAATAATCTGTCATTCATCTACAAGGATTTATTTTAATCAAAATGTTCATTTTTATGACCCAGTAAAACTACTACACACCATGCTACTGTATCACTACACGCCATGTTACTATACTACTACACACCATTCTACTATACTACTACACACCATTCTACTATACTACTACACACCATGCTAATATAATACTACACATCATGCTACTATACTACACACCATGCTACTATACTACTACACACCATAAGTATAAGTATATTTCAAGGTATAATCCAACATCTAGACAGCCAATACATCTCTGTTGCTAGGCATGTGCCGTCATCGTCCCAGTACCAGCCCAGAAACGCTGTACTCCTCCACACATCTTCCAGTCTTCTTATCAGTCAGGAGAAACCTTGAGATTAAGAAGTGCAGATTCTTTCAGCCTGCCGCAGTCCACTAGTTTCAGAAACGGGCCCTCTTTGTACTTTGCCTCTGGCCACAAATACATTTGCACATAAATCATTCAATCTAAACCATAACACGTTACTTCCCACTGCTAGACCTCTTGACTTTTCCACATTTTGTTACATTACACCCTTATTCTGAAATATATATATTTTTTAAATCTTAGCAATCTATGCACTTTATTTTTAATACCCAGAGAGAATATACAAAATAAAAACTTGAATGAGTAGGTGTGTACAAACTTTTGACTGGTACTGTATGTAAATAAGGTATTTCTGTTTTTAGTGTCTAGTTTCTAAAAACCTGTTTTCACATTGTCATTGTGGGGTATTGTGTGTAGATTGCTGAGAATTTAAAAAAAAAAAATGGAATCCATTTTAGAATAAGTCTGTAATGTATTTTTTGTTTGTTGAAAAAGTCAAAAGGTCTGAATACTTTCCAAATGCACTGTTTTAAACATGCTAAAAGTTTCAAGTAATTTAGTCAGTTTCCAACAATACTCTTATTCACTTCCTGGTGCTGTAACTTCCTCTCTCTACTGGTATCTTAGTGACACTACCGGACAACAGTAAACAGTAGATGCTAGTACACCACAAACCCAACTGGTCCACAACACCACAATTTATTGTAAAAAATAACAACGGCAAGGCTCAATAAAGAACCACAGGCCAATGCTACGGTAGGCTACGTGCGTCATTAAAGCACATGTCAGTGAACAGTTGTTTAGCATAGGCAAACGAGAAACAAAGTAGCCTTCCATGGAAGCATTGCTGTGGTGTGATGACCACCGTTGCAATGGCACTTGTACACTTCTTAGCGACTGTGTTTACATACAAGAAGTCACTAAGAGAGATTTTTTTACTGGGTCATAAAAATGAACATTTTGATTAAAATAAATCCTTGTAGATGAATGACAGATTATTTATTTAAATCTAAATGAACTTCCAGTAAAGAAATGCAGAGCTGTTAGGATGGTATTCTGACATGAGATCCATGTGCTTGCAAATGGGACTTTCACCTGAATCACTCATTGGTGTCAATGCACAGAAATTCCAGTGAGCAGATCAAGTCTGAATACTGTCTATAATGACTGAGGAAAAGAGCATCTCTCACCATGTTGTTTATTAATATTCCAAATGAACCATCAAGTCTACAGTTGAAACTAGGTTCTAATATATAAACTAACAAAAGAGATTCAAACAATGAACAATGTTAAAATTTGTAACTTAAGATCACATACTATGATAAAACAATAAATATATGATAAAACAATATTCTGTATGATAAAACAATTAACTGTATCTCAGATAAAGACTTGTTTCAGTTAAACTGAGACACTCTGGACCAGTACAGATTATTAATGTAAATAAAAAGAGAAATGTAAGGAGAACATTTAACATAGAGTTCTCTCTTTGTCATCATCCTCTTCTTCATCTTCTTCTCCTCCTCTTCTTTCTTGGGAGACCCCTCTTCCTCCTTGTGGAAGACCTTCCCATCAGGCTGCTTTTTCCATGTCACTTTGGTGTCTGCAGGTAACCCCTGCTCCTTCAGCTTGTTCCTTATCTGGAGAAACACACACAAACACAATATTTAATTCTTCAATAGTTATTCTTTCTTGACGTCAATCATTTCACTCTTTGAGGAGATGATGCTTATAACGTTCCTGTTTCACACATGTACAAGTGTGTTTTAATATACGTGTGAATTGGAAATGTTTTTTGTTGCATATCCCACTCTCCCTGAGGCACCCACAGAGCGCGGGGTCACGGTCAGGAGAAAAGGTAATCTACAGACTAGGACCCAGACCAGAGAGGTCTGTACAGTTTAAATCATTACTGAGTTGGTTCTTCATGAACAGGGTGAAACTCACCTCTTGTACGATGGCGTCTTGAACAGCAGGATCTCTGAGGTTCAAATGTTGATCCCTTTGTGTCATCTTCACTCTCACCACCTGTCTCTTCAGTTGAAGAGCCTCTTCAAAAAGTCAATATACAGTGCAAATGAGGTGAGATAAGGGAGTTAAGGCAATAAATAGGCCATGGTGGCGAGGTAATTACAATATAGCAATTAAAACACTGGAATAGTAGATGTGCAGAAGATGAATGTGCAAGTAGAGATACTGGGGAGCAAGATAAATAAATAAATAAATAAATAAATAAATGGGCAGTAGGTGGGGATGAGCTGTAGGTAGATAGATGGGCTGATTTTTACAGATGGGAACTGGAAGGAAAGTACAGGTGCAGTGATCTGTGAGCTGCTGCTATGGTGACCAGTGAGCTGAGATGCTTAAAGACTTGTAGATAAGTAGAGGGAGATACCAAAGAGAGCGTCTCCATGGGGCTTTGGTGCTTCAGAGAGTTTTTGAGCAAGTGTTTATAGATGACATCACCGAAGTCGAGGATCAGTAGGATGGTCAGTTTTACGAGGGTATGTTTGGTATTGGAGATGCTTAATGTGAGTCTGGAAAGAGTTTACAGTCTAACCAGACAGATAGGTACTTGTAGTTGTCCACGTATTTTAAGTCAGAGCCGTCCAGAGTAGTGATGTTGGACGGGCGGGCAGTTATCGGTTGAATAGCATGCATTTAGTTTTACTTGCGTTTGCATTGAAGCTCATCTGGAGGTTAGTTAACACAGTGTCCAAAGAAGGGCCAGAAGTATACAGAATGGTGTCGTTTGCGTAGAGGTGTATCAGAGAATCACCAGTATCAAGAACGACATCATTGATGTATACAGAGAAGAGAGTCGGCCCGAGGATTGAACCCTGTGGCACCCCCATAGAGACTGCCAGAGGTCCAGACAACAGGCCCTCCGATTTGAAACACTGAACTCTATCAGAGAAGTAGTAGGTAAACCAGGCGAGGCAATCATTTGAGAAACCAAGGCTGTCAAGTCTGCCAATAAGAATGTGGTGATTGACAGAGTCGAAAGTCTTGGCCAGGTTGATGAATATGGCTGCACAGTAATGTCTCTTATCGATGGCGGTTATGATGTCGTTTAGGACCTTGAGCGTGGCTGAGATGCACCCATGACCAGCTTTGAAACCAGATTGCAAAGCGGAGAAGGTACGGTGGGATTCGAAATGGTCGGTAATCTGTTCCTTAACTTGGCTTTCGAAGGTCTTAGAAAGACAGGGTAGGATAGATATAGGTCTGTAGCAGTTTGGGTTGAGAGTGTCTCACCCTTTGAAGAGGGGAATGACCGCGGCAGCTTTCCAATCTTTGGGAATCTCAGACGATACGAAAGAGAGGTTGAACAGGCTAGTAATAGGGGTTGCAACAATTTCGGCAGATAATTTTAGAAAGAGAGGGTCCAGATTGTCTAGCTCAGCTGATTTGTAGGGGTCTAGATTTTTCAGCTCTTTCAGAAGTGTTTTTGGGAGCGTTTGACAGTGATGAGGGGTGGTCGTTTGGTCGCAGACCCATTACGGATGAGGCAGTGATCGCTGAGATCTTGAATGAAAACAGCAGAGGTGTATTTGGAGGGCGAGTTAGTTAGGATGACTATGAGGGTGCCCGTGTTTACGAATTTGGAGTTGTACCTGGTAGGTTCATTGATAATTTGTGTGGAATTGAGTGCATCAAGCTTGGATTGTAGGATGGTCGGGGTGTTAAGCATGTCCCAGTTTAGGTCACCTAGTAGCATGAGCTCAGAAGATAGATGGGGAGGGCAATCAATTCACATATGGTATCGAGGGCACAGCTGGGGGCAGAGGGAGGTCTATAGCAAGCGGCAACAGTGAGAGACTTGTTTCTGAAAGGTAGGGAATAGGAGTGGAGCTAGGCACTGCAGGGCCTGGATTCACCTCTACATCACCAGAGGAACAGAGGAGGAGTAGGATAAGGGTACAGCTAAATGCTATAAGAACAAAGGAGCAGGTTTCTGGGCACAATAGCATAGATTCAAGGCATACTGTACAGACAAAGGTATGGTAGGATGCGAATACAGTGGAGGTAAACTTAGGCATTGAGTAATGATGAGAGATATATAGTCTCTAGAGACATTTAAACCAGGTGATGTCATCGCATATGTCGGAGGTGGAACAACATGGTTGGTTGGCATATTAAACAGGGCTAGAGGCTCTACAGTGAAATAAGACAGTAATCACTAACCAGGACAGTAATTGATGAGGCATATTGATATTAGAGAGAGGCATGCGTAGCCAAGTCAACATATGGGTCCAGTGAGTGGTTGGACTGACTGGGGACACGGCGATTCAGACAGTTAGCAGGCTGATGCTAACACGCTAACAGTTAGTAGGCCGGGGCTAAACAAGCTAGCAGTAAGCAGACCGGGTTAAAAAGCAAGCAGTTAGCAGGGGCTAGCAGTTAGCAGACCGAGGCAGGCAAGCTAGCAGTTAGTAGACCGGGGCTAGCAAGTTAGCCTTTGGGGGACGTCGCGATGGGGGTAAGTCTGTTTTTGCCTCTTCTTGTGGTGACGTCAATAGACCAGTCATGGAGTTAGTAGAGTTCCAAGTAGCTCTAGGTAGCTAGCATGCCTAGCAGGTTAGCAGAATGGGCCTTCAGCGGGCGTAGCGCCTGAGGGGCCTGTTGGAATCCCAGGGCAGATTATGTTGGTATTCCAGCCGTAGAGGATCGGTGGGGTTCCGTGCCCCATACCGGCAGTAGAAGGGGTCCGGATATTGTAGCCCAGGAGTAGTCAAACGTTAGCCAGGAGTAGTCAACCCGGGTTGCGGTTAGCTAGCTGCGATGATCCAGATGAAAAGGTTCAGAGTTTGTGGTAGGAATTCGGGGGATATGGAGAGAAAAATAGGTCAGTTATTCTCTGGTTTGAAACGCGAACTGACGACAGCTTTCCGAGCTAAAGGTTAGCTGATGACCGCTAGCAGTGGTTAGCTGACTGATAGCTGGTAGCTAGTTAGCCAGCTAGCTTCAGTAGAGGTATTCCAGTTCGGAGGTAAATAGAAATACTTTGGGGGAAAAAACTGATCCACACCACATTGGGTGAGGCGGGTTGCAGGAGAGTATTTTAAAGTTGAGGTTTAGGAAATATATTTAAAAGAACGCAAAGAAAAATATATATACACATGGGAAGAGACAAGACAAAGACAAAGACGTCTGACTGCTATGCCATCTTGGATTCAAATGACTGAAGTAAATCAACATTACAGTTCTCCTGTCATCATTATATCAGGTAGATCAGGTGGAGAATATGGTAACTTACCATAGCAGATGAAAGGAAAGTTGTAGTCACAGGGATGATTTATCCATTTAGAATAATCAGAAGAAGGATAAGAAGACACCAGAGTGCAGTTGTGTCTCTGATCTGTTGAAGGCCGTCCTGAATGCCAGTTTCTGAATGAGGAGTCACTCTGGTCTGACCATCTCCAGGAGTCTAGAAACAGACCGATCCACACAGGAAGTCCCCTCAGTGATATCTTCTTCTCTATCTCTGTGTTCACAGTCTGGTTCCTCACACTGACCAGGTCTGTGTGATACTGTCTGCAGTAACTCTGAGCATCTATCCAGGTCCTGTTCTCCTGAATTAAGACGTATGTTTGGTTGGTGACTTGTTTTCCTGCAAAAGTCAAATGTAATAATCAATACAAATATCCAATGAAACATCATTTACTGATCATCTATAGTACATGTTGTCATTGATTTGATAACAGATCAATAACTGATTAACAACTTAAAGCTCTCATGAGTCTATGTTTCAACTCAATGGCAGCTCCAGCACTTAGAACAGGCTTCATCATTAGTATGTGAATACTCACCATCATAACAGATGAAGTGATGCTGGTCATCACAGGAGGTGTTGTTCCACAGACCAGATGTACTCATTAAAGCACAGTTACCATTTTGGGGTGTCCCAGTGTCCCAGTTTCTGAACTCAGTCTCCCCCTCTCTGTAGAAACGTCTGTCTGCCAGAGACCAGTTCCACTTCATGGAGTCTCCCTTCTTCAGTCCGATCCAGAACCAGTAATTAGAACTACTGACACTGGTCATCAGCCTGTTCAGGTCCTCCATGTCATCTACTGTAGCCAGATCAGTGTAATGTGCTCTGCAGTAACTCTGGGCATCAGTCCAGATCATATTGATGGAAATGAGGTGATACTGATGAAGACATGAGGAAGGTGTCCTGTTAACAGAATAATGATTAATGAGGGACATTTTTCCAGCAACTTCTCAACCCCAACCACACTATCTGTGGATCTGTTAACATACAGTACACACTGGTGTGCAAACACACACACACACACACACACACACACACACATAAATATATACACACACACACACCTTGCAAACATCACAGCATTCGCCCTGTGAGGGTATTCAGTATCCAAGGTGGTTACGGGCTAGCCAACAGCAAATCCAGCACAGGCTAGCCAACAGCAATCCCACAGCAACATCACAGTGAATGACAGCAGCAGTGATGTTGTCTTTCTGGTGTAATGTAACACAAGATAAATAAGGTCGTTTTCACACTTAGTCATTTTCAGCCATTTTCTGTGATCTCGGTGTGGTTCGCTTATTTTTTTGTGCAGATTGACCACTCCAAAGCAACTCAAACCCTCAAGTTCAGTGTGTTCAGTTCGCTTGAATTCCGATGTCCAGTTCCCTTTTTTAGGACAATGTGATCACAAAGCTCCTCAGGTTTGCTTGTCATTATTCCCGCACCACACGCTAGAATACTACAACACCGTTTCCCCTGACATAACCCCTCACACTAGACTACTGACATAACCCCTCACACTAGACCACTGACATAACCCCTCACACTAGACCACTGACATAACCCCTCACACTAGACTACTGACATAACCCCTCACACAAGACTACTGACATAACTCACACTAGACCACTGACATAACCCCTCACACTAGACTACTGACATAACCCCTCACACAAGACTACTGACATAACCCCTCACACAAGACTACTGACATAACCCCTCACACTAGACTACTGACATAACCCCTCACACTAGACTACTGACATATCCCCTCACACTAGACTACTGACATAACCCCTCACACTAGACTACTGACATAACCCTCACACTAGACTACTGACATATCCCCTCACACTAGACTACTGACATAACCTCTCACACTAGACTACTGTAACACTGTTTCTACTGACCCCTCACACTAGACTACTGACATAACCCTCACACTAGACTACTGACATAACCCCTCACACTAGACTACTGACATAACCCCTCACACTAGACTACTGACATAACCCCTCACACTAGACTACTGACATAACCCCTCACACTAGACTACTGACATATCCCCTCACACTAGACTACTGACATAACCCCTCACACTAGACTACTGACATAACCCCTCACACTAGACTACTGACATAACCCCTCACACTAGACTACTGACATAACCCCTCACACTAGACCACTGACATAACCCCTCACACTAGACCACTGACATAACCCCTCACACTAGACTACTGACATAACCCCTCACACAAGACTACTGACATAACCCTCACACAAGACTACTGACATAACCCCTCACACTAGACTACTGACATATCCCCTCACACTAGACTACTGACATAACCCCTCACACTAGACTACTGACATAACCCCTCACACTAGACTACTGACATAACCCCTCACACTAGACTACTGACATAACCCCTCACACTAGACTACTGACATAACCCTCACACTAGACCACTGACATAACCCCTCACACTAGACCACTGACATAACCCCTCACACTAGACTACTGACATAACCCTCACACTAGACTACTGACATATCCCCTCACACTAGACTACTGACATAACCCCTCACACTAGATTACTGACATAACCCCTCACACTAGACTACTGACATAACCCCTCACACTAGACTACTGACATAACCCCTCACACTAGACTACTGACATAACCCCTCACACTAGACTACTGACATAACCCCTCACACTAGACTACTGACATAACCCCTCACACTAGACTACTGACATAACCCCTCACACTAGACTACTGACATAACCCCTCACACTAGACTACTGACATAACCCCTCACACTAGACTACTGACATAACCCCTCACACTAGACTACTGACATAACCCCTCACACTAGACTACTGACATAACCCCTCACACTAGACTACTGACATAACCCTCACACTAGACTACTGACATAACCCCTCACACTAGACTACTGACATAACCCCTCACACTAGACTACTGTTATAACCCCTCACACTAGACTACTGTTATAACCCCTCACACTAGACTACTGACATCCCCTCACACTAGACCACTGACATAACCCCTCACACTTGACTACTGACATAACCCTCACACTAGACTACTGACATAACCCCTCACACTAGACTACTGACATAACCCCTCACACTAGACTACTGACATAACCCCTCACACTAGACTACTGACATAACCCCTCACACTAGACTACTGTTATAACCCCTCACACTAGACTACTGTTATAACCCCTCACACTAGACTACTGACATAACCCCTCACACTAGACCACTGACATAACCCCTCACACTAGACTACTGACATAACCCCTCACACTAGACTACTGACATAACCCCTCACACTAGACTACTGACATAACCCCTCACACTAGACCACTGACATAACCCCTCACACTAGACGACTGACATAACCCTCACACTAGACTACTGACATAACCCCTCACACTAGACTACTGACATAACCCCTCACACTTGACTACTGACATAACCCCTCACACTAGACTACTAACATAACCCCTCACACTAGACTACTAACATAACCCCTCACACTAGACTACTGTAACACTGTTTCTACTGACATAACCCTCACTCTAGACTACTGACATAACCCCTCACACAAGACTACTGACATAACCCCTCACACTAGACTACTGACATAATCCCTCACACTAGACTACTGACATAACCCCTCACACAAGACCACTGACATAACCCTCACACTAGACCACTGACATAACCCCTCACACTAGACGACTGACATATCCCCTCACACTAGACGACTGACATAACCCCTCACACTAGACTACTGACATAACCCCTCACACTTGACTACTGACATAACCCCTCACACTAGACTACTAACATAACCCCTCACACTAGACTACTAACATAACCCCTCACACTAGACTACTGTAACACTGTTTCTACTGACATAACCCTCACACTAGACTACTGACATAACCCCTCACACAAGACTACTGACATAACCCTCACACTAGACTACTGACATAACCCCTCACACTAGACTACTGACATAACCCCTCACACAAGACCACTGACATAACCCTCACACTAGACGACTGACATATCCCCTCACACTAGAGACTGACATAACCTCTCACACTAGACTACTGACATAAACACTAGACCACTGACATAACCCCTCACACAAGACCACTGACATAACCCCTCACACTAGACTACTGACATAACCCCTCACACAAGACCACTATAACCCCTCACACTAGACGACTGACATAACCCCTCACACTTGACTACTGACATAACCCCTCACACTAGACTACTGACATAACACCTCACACTAGACCACTGACATAACCCCTCACACTAGACTGCTGTAACACTGTTTCTGTCACGACTTCCGCCGAAGCTGGTGCCTCTCCTTGTTCGGCGGTCGACGTCACCGGCTTTCTAGCCTCCACCGATCTATATTTCTTTTTCCGTTTGTTTTGTTTTGATTGTACACACCTGGTTCCCATTACGTTATAATTTGTTCCCTATTTAAGAGCAGTTGGAGGCCACAGAAGGAGTGCTGTATGGCATTGAAGCTCGTTTGGAGGTTTGTTAAAACCTCTTTGGGATCGGTGTCCCGCTAGGGTGCCACTATGACAACATCCGGTGAAATTGCAGAGCGCGAAATTCAAAATACAAAAATTGTAATATTAAACATTCATGAAAATACAAGTGTCTTACATAGTTTAAAAGTTTAACTTCTCCAACAGCAATGTCAGATTTCAAAAAGGCTTTACTGCGAAAGTCTTTGCAATCCCAAGGGTCCCAGCTATACAATGAATGGTCACTTTGTTCGATAAAGTCCTTCTTTACATCCCAAAAAAGTCAGTTTATAGTTGGTTCGCTTGATTCAGTAATCCACTCTTTCAACTTGCATACAAACAAATCCAATGAGTTACCGGTAAAGTTCGTCCAAACAAGTCAAACGATGTTTCTAATTAATCCTCAGGTACTCTAATATCTAAATAAAATATCATATTTAAGACTGAGAAAAGTATGTTCAATCGAGAAGATAAATAACAAAGAGTGTGCACCTCATTCACGTGTGCAACAAGACTACATTTCTAACGAAGGACACATTGGAAAAACTACAACTTCTTGTTCATTTTTCAAAATACAAGCCTGAAACCCTTTCTAAGGACTGTTGACATCTAGTGGAAGCTATAGGAACTGCAATCTGGGTCCTATTTTAATTTTTTTCCCATAGGCTATCATTGAAATGGCCTGTGACCTCAACTGCTGTATCAGTTCTGTTATACTCACAGACATTATTAAACTTAAAAGTGTTTTCTATCCATTTACATTTACATGCATATCCTAGCTTCTGGGCCTGAGTAACAGGCAGTTTACTTTGGGCACGTCATTCATCTAAACTTCCGAACACTGTCCCCGAGCCTTAACCTAGATTGTAGGACTGCCGGGGTGTTAAGCATATCCCAGTTTATGTCACCTAACAGAACGAACTAAGAGAAGATGATGATGTGTATGTTGTTGCTGTTTTTGAATATTAGAGGTTGTCAAGGATGCACATAATTCCAAAATGTGTGGAGTTTTTAGTTTAGATTAGATTATTTGTTTGCAACGTGTGATCTATTGGCTAAGAGAGCTTTGTCAGCTGTTTAGTAATTGTGGGGTTTGAATAGGGTACATAGGGATCAACATCTCTTCCAGCTCTTAAAGGGACAGTACACTACCTTGGGTGTGCAATTTTCAATTAAACCATTATTTATTCTCCAGTTATTCTATTGCTATTTATTATATTAGATATTAAATATACAGTACATGTTAATAGTATCTTCTGATTACAATTATTATGTCTATATCTATTATCTTTCAAAATGTAAGTCTGTTTATCTAGCTGTCTGATAACACATTCTGATTGAATGGCTTGTCCTGCACTTTGTAAAAACCCAGGGTGCATTGAATGAATGTTGGAAAAAGATCTTGGTTCCTTTCTAAACATAGAAATGTGAAGCAAAGAGGACTCTGTTCACAAAATAGGTGAAGTGAACTAGCAAAAGAGTTGAGTCCTCATTCAGAGCCAGGGGCAGAGTGAATACAAAGAGAACAGAGTTATGTTGGGGCGACAGGTAGCCTAGATCAAACCTTGCTAGATCGAATCCCTTAGCTGACAAGGTAAAAATCTGTTGTTCTGATCCTGAACAAGGCAGTTAACCCACTGTTACTTGGCAGTCATTGTAAATAAGAATTTGACTTTCCTAGTTGAATAAAAATAAATAAATGTTTGTTGCTCTATTTTTTTTTCACCCCAGTTCACTTTAAAGAGGACTGAGATCAGATATTTTAAACAGGACATATGTGAAAACACTTTACACAACTTAGGGCTCATAAATGTTACAATTTATTCATTACTTTGGCAATATTTGATTTAACTTGAACTAAATTAATGATATATAAATAAAGAACTATAACTGAGAAATTATCATGAGGTGGTCAAAACACACAGGACCAATACATAAGATCATTTTGGGGACCACATGGGCACAAAACAGACAGCTGATCCAAAGAGTTATCTTATTTCAGGAACAGTGAAGATTGTCCTCACGAGATATGGGCTGCCCACACTCGGCCACACAGGGCAAACTGGGACACACTGGGACAATGTCTTGGGGGACAATCTGTAGCTGATTAGCAAGAAAGCTTTGGCCCAATGTGGGCATGTTTGCTGGGACACACACACAGTAAACTGACCTGAGATTAGCAGGGTGAGATACAACAACGTTTCCATCACTGTGAAATTCAAAGGATATATGATTAAAATGAATGCACTTCAAGGTTGCAACACTTAACCAACACAAACTGTCTTTCTCCTTCTTTACTGATATGACCTGACAGGACAGATGGAGATAATGCTCCCCACATAGAGGGTTATCACCTGTTCAGAGACAGGAACAATCAGTGATTGTTAGGTTAGGTTTCTAAAGTATTGGAAGTGGGTAGGGGTGAAAAACCTCAACATAACATTTCCAGAGAGCCAACAAGGGTTAGAACACATGGTTGATTATTCTACACTGGAACCTTCAAACCAGGAATAAAAAAAGTATCTTATAAATATTATAAACATTTCCCTACAATGAAATATGTATGAAATATGAAATATCAACAATCACAAATGGCCTCACCTGTTGTTTGAAGAAAACTCTCTTACTCACGCTCAGTCTCTCTGTCTCTCTCTGTATCTCTATCTCGCTATCCAACTCTCCCCCCTTTCTCTCTCTCTGTCTCTCTCTGTCTCTCTATCTCTATCTCGCTAACCAACTCTCTCCCCTTTCTCTCTCTCTGTCTCTCTCTGTCTCTCTCTGTCTCTATCTCTATCTCGCTAACCAACTCTCTCCCCTTTCTCTCTCTGTCTCTCTCTGTCTCTCTCTGTCTCTCTATCTCTATCTCGCTAACCAACTCTCTCCCCTTTCTCTCTCTCTGTCTCTCTCTGTCTCTCTCTGTCAATTCTATCTCTATCTCAACCAACTCTCTCCCCTTTCTCTGTCTCTCTCTGTCTCTCTCTGTCTCTCTCTGTCTCTCTATCTCTATCTCGCTAACCAACTCTCTCCCCTTTCTCTCTCTCTGTCTCTCTCTGTCTCTCTCTGTCTCTCTATCTCTATCTCGCTAACCAACTCTCTCCCCTTTCTCTCTCTCTGTCTCTCTCTGTCTCTCTCTGTCTCTCTCTCTGTCTATCTCTATCTCGCTAACCAACTCTCTCCCCTTTCTCTCTCTCTCTCTCTGTCTCTCTCTGTCTCTCTATCTCTATCTTGCAAACCAACTCTCTCCCCTTTCTCTCTGTCTGTCTCTCTCTGTCTCTTCTGTCTCTTCTCTGTCTCTCTCTCTCTTCTCTCTCTGTCTCTCTATCTCTACAAACCAACTCTCTCTCTCTCTGTCTGTCTCTCTCTGTCTCTCTCTGTCTCTCTCTGTCTCTCTATCTCTATCTCGCTAACCAACTCTCTCCCCTTTTCTCTGTCTCTCTCTCTCTCTGTTTATCTCTTTCTATCCAATCTCTCTCTCTGTCTCTCTCTGTCTCTCTATCTCTATCTCGCTAACCAACTCTCTCCCCTTTCTCTCTGTCTGTCTCTACTCTGTCTCTCTCTGTCTCTCTATCTCTATCTCTCTCTCGCTTTCCAACTCTCTTTCTGTCTCTCTGTCTCTCTATCTCTATCTAGCAAACCAACTCTCTCCCCTTTCTCTCTGTCTGTCTCTCTCTGTCTCTCTCTGTCTCTCTCTGTCTCTCTATCTCTCATAGCTAAGGCTCTCTCCCTTTTTCTGGGTCTCTCTATCTCTCTCTCAGGTCCAACTCTCTCCCTTTCTCTCTGTCTGTCTCTCTCTGTCTCTATCTCTATCTCGCTAACCAACTCTCTCCCTTTTCTCTGTCTGTCTCTTCTGTCTCTCTCTGTCTCTCTCTGTCTCTCTATCTCTCTCTCGCTATCCAACTCTCTCCCCTTTCTCTCTCTCTGTCTCTCTCTGTCTCTCTATCTCTCTCTCGCTAACCAACTCTCTCCCCTTTCTCTCTGTCTGTCTCTCTCTGTCTCTCTCTGTCTCTCTATCTCTCTCTCGCTAACCAACTCGCTCCCCTTTCTCTCTCTCTGTCTCTCCTACTGTGTGTCTGTCATCACATCTTTGTCCCTATTTAAACATGACACTGCTCCTCATTTGCTTGAATTTGTTATTCATCTCTAAACAAACAAAACTGTGATGTGACATTTACCCCACTGGAAAAGGGGTTGGACAGAGCCAGAGAAGGAAACAGTTAGAGAGGCTATACAGAACATGTTCATGTGATGGTTCTGTTGATCCAAAGGAGATAACCCAGTCCTCTAGATAGACATATTGCCCAGAAATTGTCTCATTGTTCTGAAAAGGACCCAACTCCTAAAAAGGGTTGTGTAATTTCAAGAATTGTACAGGTCAGTGAGGCCTGAATTGAGAGTGATACAAGGTATCAAGAGAGTTCCAGAAGGACGATGGTCCAAGTCAACACCAATGCATCCCACAAGTTGTGTCAAGTAGGCTGGTAGTGGATTTCTACTCGAAATAGATCGTTCCATCTCATCCCTCATGATCAATTGGATTGATATCTGCTGACTGGTAAATGACTGTTAACTGTCATGGAGAGAGCAGGTGGTCCTAGATAAATACCTCCAGCATTGGGTGCTCTGACCTCCCTCTCCTCTTTCATTGGGTGCTCTGACCTCCCTCTCCTCTTTCATTGGGTGCTCTGCCCTCCCTCTCCTCTGTCATTGGGTGCTCTGACCTCCCTCTCCTCTTTCATTGGGTGCTCTGCCCTCCCTCTCCTCTTTCATTGGGTGCTCTGACCTCCCTCTCCTCTTTCATTGGGTGCTCTGCCCTCTCTCTCCTCTGTCATTGGGTGCTCTGACCTCCCTCTCCTCTTTCATTGGGTGCTCTGTCCTCCCTCTCCTCTGTCATTGGGTTCTCTGCCCTCCCTCTCCTCTTTCATTGGGTGCTCTGACCTCCCTCTCCTCTGTCATTGGGTGCTCTGACCTCCCTCTCCTCTTTCATTGGGTGCTCTGACCTCCCTCTCCTCTTTCATTGGGTGCTCTGACCTCCCTCTCCTCTGTCATTGGGTGCTCTGACCTCCCTCCTCTCCTATTTCATTGGGTGCTCTGACCTCCCTCTCCTCTTTCATTGGGTTCTCTGACCTCCCTCTCCTCTTTCATTGGGTGCTCTGACCTCCCTCTCCTCTGTCATTGGGTGCTCTGACCTCCCTCCCTCTCCTCTGTCATTGGGTGCTCTGACCTCCCTCTCCTCTTTCATTGGGTGCTCTGACCTCCCTCTCCTCTCTGACCTCCCTCTCCTCTGTCATTGGGTGCTCTGACCTCCTCTCCTCTGTCATTGGGTGCTCTGACCTCCCTCTCCTATTTCATTGGGTGCTCTGACCTCCCTCTCCTCTTTCATTGGGTGCTCTGACCTCCCTCTCCTATTTCATTGGGTGCTCTGACCTCCCTCTCCTCTGTCATTGGGTGCTCTGACCTCCCTCTCCTCTGTCATTGGGTTCTCTGACCTCCCTCTCCTCTGTCATTGGGTTCTCTGACCTCCCTCTCCTCTGTCATTGGGTCTCTCTCCCTCTCCTCTGTCATTGGGTGCTCTGACCTCCCTCCCTCTCCTCTTTCATTGGGTGCTCTGACCTCCCTCTCCTCTGTCATTGGGTGCTCTGACCTCCCTCTCCTCTGTCATTGGGTGCTCTGACCTCCCTCCCTCTCCTATTTCATTGGGTGCTCTGACCTCTCTCTCCTCTGTCATTGGGTGCTCTGACCTCCCTCTCCTCTGTCATTGGGTGCTCTGACCTCTCTCCTCTTTCATTGGGTGCTCTGACCTCCCTCTCCTCTTTCATTGGGTGCTCTGACCTCCCTCTCCTCTGTCATTGGGTGCTCTGACCTCCCTCTCCTCTGTCATTGGGTGCTCTGACCTCCCTCTCCTCTTTCATTGGGTCTCTCTGACCTGTCTCTCCTCTGTCTGGGTGCTCTGACCTCCCTCCCTCTCCTATTTCATTGGGTGCTCTGACCTCCCTCTCCTCTTTCATTGGGTTCTCTGACCTCCCTCTCCTCTGTCATTGGGTGCTCTGACCTCCCTCTCCTCTGTCATTGGGTGCTCTGCCCTCCCTCTCCTCTTTCATTGGGTGCTCTGCCCTCCCTCTCCTCTGTCATTGGGTGCTCTGACCCTCCCTCTCCTCTGTCATTGGGTGCTCTGCCCTCCCTCATGTTCTTTCATTGGGTTCTGACCTCCCTCTCCTCTGTCATTGGGTGCTCTGACCTCCCTCTCCTCTGTCATTGGGTACTCTGACCTCCCTCTCCTCTTTCATTGGGTGCTCTGTCCTCCCTCTCCTCTGTTAAAAGGTGCTCTGCCCTCCTCTCCTCTTTCATTGGGTGCTCTGTCCTCCCTCTCCTCTGTTATTGGGTGCTGTGAACTCCCTCTCCTCTGTCCTACTCTACCCTCCCTCTCCTCTTTCATTGGGTGCTCTGCCCTCCCTCTCCTCTGTTATTGGGTGCTCTGCCCTCCCTCTCCTCTTTCATTGGGTGCTCTGTCCTCCCTCTCCTCTGTCATTGGGTGCTGTGAACTCCCTCTCCTCTGTTATTGGGTACTCTGCCCTCCCTCTCCTCTTTCATTGGGTGCTCTGTCCTCCCTCTCCTCTGTCATTGGGTGCTGTGAACTCCCTCTCCTCTGTTATTGGGTACTCTGCCCTCCCTCTCCTCTTTCATTGGGTGCTCTGTCCTCCCTCTCCTCTGTCATTGGGTGCTGTGAACTCCCTCTCCTCTGTTATTGGGTACTCTGCCCTCCCTCTCCTCTTTCATTGGGTGCTCTGTCCTCCCTCTCCTCTGTCATTGGGTGCTGTGAACTCCCTCTCCTCTGTTATTGGGTGCTCTGCCCTCCCTCTCCTCTTTCATTGGGTGCTCTGTCCTCCCTCTCCTCTTTCATTGGGTGCTCTGTCCTCCCTCTCCTCTTTCATTGGGTGCTCTGCCCTCCCTCTCCTCTTTCATTGGGTGCTCTGCCCTCCCTCTCCTCTTTCATTGGGTGCTCTGTCCTCCCTCTCCTCTGTTATTGGGTGCTGTGAACTCCCTCTCCTCTGTTATTGGGTGCTCTGCCCTCCCTCTCCTCTTTCATTGGGTGCTCTGCCCTCACTCTCCTCTTTCATTGGGTGCTCTGCCCTCCCTCTCCTCTGTCATTGGGTGCTCTGCCCTCCCTCTCCTCTGTCATTGGGTGCTCTGCCCTCCTCTCCTCTTTCATTGGGTGCTCTGCCCTCACTCTCCTCTTTCATTGGGTGCTCTGCCCTCCCTCTCCTCTGTCATTGGGTGCTGTGAACTCCCTCCCCTCTGTCATTGGGTGCTCTGCCCTCCCTCTCCTCTTTCATTGGGTGCTCTGTCCTCCCTCTCCTCTGTCATTGGGTGCTCTGCCCTCCCTCTCCTCTGTCATTGGGTGCTCTGCCCTCTGCTCAAGTTTTGAAGGAGCGTGCAATTGACATGCTCATTTCAGGAATGTCCACCGGAGCTGTTACCAGAGAATTTAATGTTAATTTATCTACCATAAGCTGCCTCCAACATCGTTTTAGAGATTTTTGCAGTACGTCCAACCGGCCTCACAACCGCAGACACGATGTAGTGTGTGGTGTGGACTAGTGGTTTGCAACGTTGTGAACAGAGTGCCCAATGATGCAGGTAGGGTTATGGTATGGACAGGCATAATGAGTGCATAAAAATACTGTGACTAGGTCCTAAGGACAATCTGTGACTAACAGTTATCTGTGACTAACAGTTATCTGTGACTAACAGTGGCATGTCTGTATTCCCAGTCAATGTGAAATCCATAGTTTAGGGCCTAATTCATTTATGTTCAGCGGGAAAAGAATTTAGACATCTTCACTTTTTCCACATTTTGTTATGTTACATCCTCATTCTAAAATAGTTTTTTTAATCCTCATCAATCGACTCACAAAACCCCTTAATGACAAAGCAAAAACAGGTTTTTAGAAATTCCTACAAATGTATAAAAACTAAATATTTAAAGAAAACCTTATTTACAAATGATTTATTTATATTCAGACCCTTTGCTATATGACTCGAAACTGAGCTCAGGTTAATCCTGTTTCAATTGATCATCCTTGATGTTTCTACTACAGTTCTTGATTGGAGGTCAACTGTGGTAAGTAAACTCAATTGATTGGACATGATTTTGGAAAGGCACACACCTGTCTATATAAGGTACAACAGTTGACACTGCATGTCAGAGTAAAAAACAGGTCATGGGGTTGAAGGAATAATCTGTAGAGCCCTGAGACAGGATTATCTCGAGGCACAGATCTGGGAAAGGGTACTAAAATATTTATGCAGCATGTAACTTCTCTAGGGTAGGGTGCAGCATTGGGAATTTTGGAAGAAAAGCGTGCCCAAATTAAACTGCCTGCTACTCTGCCAGGAAAGCCAGAATATGCATATAATTAGATTTGGATAGAATACACTCTGAAGTTTCTAAAACTATTTGAATGATGTCTGTGAGTATAACAGAACTCATATGGCAGGCAAAAACCTGAGACACAATCCATCAGGAAGTGGGAAATCTGAGGTTTGTAGTCTTTCGAATCTTGCCCAATCGAATACACAGTGTCTATGGGGTCATGTTGCACTTCCTAAGGCTTCCACTAGATGCCAACAGTCTTTAGAAACTTGTTTGATGCTTCAACTGTGAAGTGTGGCCGAATGAGAGGGGAATGAGTCAGGGGTCTGCCAGCAGCCACAAGCTCAGTCTCGCGCGTTCACATGAGAGCGACCAGCGTTCCATTGCATTTCTGAAGACAAAGGAATTCTCCGGTTGGAACATTATTGAAGATGTATGTTTAAAATATCCTAAAGATTGATTTTATACAACGTTTGACATGTTTCTACGGACTGTAACGGAACTTTTGGACATTTCGTCTGCAACTAGTGAATGCGCTTCGTGACTTTGGATTTGTTTACAAAACATGCTAACAAAAGTAGCTATTTGGACACAAATGATGAACATTATCAAACGAAACAAACATTTATTGTGGAACTGGGATTCCTGGGAGTGCATTCTGATGAAGATCATCAAAGGTAAGTGAATATTTTTAATGCTATTTCTGACTAATGTTGACTCCAATATGGCGGATATCAATTTGGCTTAATTTGTCGTCTGAGCACCGTACTCAGACTATTGCAGGGTTTGCTTTTTTTGAAATCTGACACAGCGGTTGCATTAAGGAGAAATATGTCTTTCATTCTGTGAATAACACTTGTATCGTTTATCAATGTTTATTTTGACTATTTTTGTGAATTGATGTGGCTCTCTGCAAAATCATGTTTTGGAACTACTGAACATAACGCGCCAAAGTAAACTCAGATTTTTTTATATAAATATGAACTTTACCGAACAAAACATACACGTATTGTGTACCATGAAGTACTATGAGTGTCATCTGATGAAGATCATCAAAAGTTAGTGATTAATTTGATCTATATTTCTGATTTTTGTGACTCCTCTCTTTGGCTGGAAAAATGGCTGTGTTTTTCTGTGACCTGGCTCTGACCTAACATAATCGCGTGGTTTGTTTTCGTCGTAAAGCCTTTTTGAAATCGGACACTGTGGCTGGATTTACAAAAAGTGTATCTTTAAAACGGTGTAAAATACATGTATGTTTGAGGAATTTTAGTTTTGGGATTTCTGTTGTTTTGTAATTTGGCGCCCTGCAGTTTCACTGGCTGTTGACAGGTGGAACGCTACCGTCCCACATACCCTAGAGAGGTTAAAGGTCCCCAAGAACACTGTGGCCTCATGGAAGAAATTTAGAACCACCAAAACACTTCCTAGAGCTGACGCCGGGCAAAACTGAGCAATCGGGGGAGAAGGGCCTTGGTTAGGGAGGTGACCAAGAACCCAATGGTTACTCTGACAGAGCTCTAGGGTTCCTCTGTGGAAATGGGAGAAAATTCCAGAAGGACAACCCTCTCAGCAGGACTCCACCAGTCAGGCCAATGCGGTAGAGTGGCCAGACGGAAGCCACTCCTCTGTAAAAGGCACATGACAGCATGCTTGAAGTTTGCCAAAAGGCAGATGAAGACTCTCAGACAATGAGAAAAAAGATTCTCTGGTCTTATGAAACCAAGATTGAGCTCTTTGGCTTGAATTCCAACCGTCACGTCTGGAGGAAACCTGGCACCATAACGGGTGAAGCATGGTGGTGGCAGCATCATGCTGTGTGGATGTTTTTCAATGGCAGGGACTGTGAGAGACTAGTCAGGATCGAGGGAAAGATGAGCCGAGAAAAGTACAGAGAGATCCTTAATGAAAACCTGCTCCAAAGCTCTCAAGACGTCAGACTGGGGCGAAAGTTCACCTTCCAACAGGTCTAAGCAGACAGCCAAGACAATACAGGAGTGGCTTCGTTACAAGTCTCTGAATGTCCTAGAGTGGCCCAGCCAGATGCCGGACTTCAAACCGATCAAACATCTATGGAGAGACTTGAAATATTTGTGCAGCGACGCTTCCGTCCAACCTGACAGAGCTTTTAGAGGATCTGCAGAGAAGAATGGGAGAATCTCCCCAAATACAGGTGTGCCAAGCTTGTAGCGTCAAATCCAAGAAGACTCGAGGCTGTAATCACTGCTAAGGGTGCTTCAACAAAGTACTGAATAAAGTGTCTGAATACTTATGTAAATCTAATATTTCCATTTTTATTTGTAATACATTTGCATAGACATCTAAGAACCTGTTTATTCTTTGTCATTATGGGGTATTGTGTGTAGATTGATGAGGGGAAAAAACTGTTGTGGAAAAAGTCAAGGGGTCTGAATACTTTCCCAAATTCACTGCAGACCATAATAGAAGATATAATATAATCGTTCATCCAAAAGTAGTCAAGCATACATTTTCCATATTGGCGGCCTCGGGGGAAACCAACCAACAATCCTGGCATTGAACCAGAATGGTCCATTCCAACTCTCGCTCACACTTCCTCTCCATCTAGCTACAACCTATTTGGTTAGGTCAGGGTGTGATGTGGGGTGGGCATTCTATGTTTAGTTTTCTATGTTTCTTTATTTCTATGTTTTGGTGGGGTATGGTTCTCAATCAGGGACAGCTGTCTATTGTTGTCTCTGATTGGGAATCATACTTAGGTAGCCCTTTTTCCCTCCTTTCAGTGTGGGTAGTTTACTTTGTTAGAGGCAGTATAGCCGAAGTTAAGCTTCACGGTTGTTTCTTCGTTTGTTGTTTGTTGCAACTCCACGGCCCAGTGTATCCTGTGCCTGCTCCCAGAGCCAGGCCTCCTGTGTGTCTCTCCACTCCAGTGATGATCCATGGCACGAAGCCTCCAGTGATGATCCATGGCACGAAGCCTCCAGTGATGATCCATGGCAAGAAGCCTCCAGTGATGATCCACGGCACGAAGCCTCCGGCGACGGCCTCCAGTCCAGGGCCCAGAACGAGGGTGCCCAGTCTGGTGCCAGCAACGAGGGTGCCCAGTCCGGGGCCCGCAGCGAGGGTGCCCAGTCCGGGGCCCGCAGCGAGGGTGCCCAGTCCGGGGCCCGCGAGAGGGTCCCCAGTCGGAGGTCGGCGGTTAAGGTCCCCACACCAGAGACGTCACCAAAGCGGGGTGAGCCAGAGGTGGAGCGGGGTCTATGTCCCGCACCAGAGCCGCCACCGCGGATAGATGCCCACCCAGACCCTCCCCTATAGGTTCAGGTTATGCGGCCGGAGTCCGCACCTTTGGGGGGTGGGGGGTACTGTCACTCCCTGACCTTAGAGAGCTGTTTTATTTCTCTATTTGTTTAGGTCAGAGTGTGATGTGAGGTGGGCATTCTATGTTTACTTTTCTATGTTTCTTTATTTCTTTGTTTTGGCCGGGTATGATTCTCAATCAGGGACAGCTGTCTATCGTTGTCTCTGATTTGGAATCATACTTAGGTAGACCTTTTTCCCTCCTTTCAGTGTGGGAAGTTTACTTTGTTAGAGGCTGTATAGCCGAAGTGAAGTGTTTTGTTGGCGACATTTTAAATAAAAGGAAAATGTACACTCACCAAGCTGCACCTTGGTCTACTTCTTTCGTCTGCCGTGACAAAAGCACGATGCTCTACAAACTGAGCCACACAGCACCACAACACACATGAGAGTTGGCAAGAGACCACAAACAGATCTGAGACCAGGTTCATTACTGATGTCACATCATTGTGTGTTCCAGGAAATATCCTGGGTCTGGTTGATGTGGTAAAGTTCCCCTCTGTCTGGTTTGAGGAAGTTATGCAAAATGTAACTAAAGCTCTGGTCAGCAGGACATGGTTCTAACTGGTACCAGTGTATCAGAGTCCTGAAGAGAGGAGTTGATTACACATTATGTCTAGATGTCTTTATCATCAAGGAAAAATGTGTTAAATAAACATTAAAATAATATTAAGTTGAAACTTGAAGAATCACAACTCTAGACCGATACTGTCAATCTGCAACAGGTATTTACTTGATCATCAGAAGAGACATCTTAATTAACCAATAAAAAACATGCTGAGACTACATTGGCTATGCAGTATGTAAACTGTGGTCTAAATACATTTCAATTAAAGAAAGTTACATTCCAATTAGAAAAACACATTGATACTCACAGTGCTGTGAAAAAGTATTTGCCCCCTTTCTGATATTCTCTATTTTTGCAAAATTTTAATACTGAATGTTATTAGATCTTCAACCAAAACCTAAAATTAGATAAAGTGAACCTGAGTTTGCAAAATAACAAACCATATCTATACTTATTTTGTCTATTTAATTAACAAAGTTATGCAACACCCAATTCCCCTGTGTGAAAAAGTAATTGCCCCTTTACACTCAATAGCTGGTTGTTCCACCTTTAGCTCTAATGACTGCAACCAAGCACTTCCTGTAGTTGTTGATCAGTCTCTCACATTGCTGTGGAGGACTTTTGGCCCACTCTTCCACACAGAACTGCTTTAACTCAGCAAAGCATCCTCAAACCATCACACTGCCACCACCATGCTTGACGATTGATATGAAGGGTTTTACTGTGGAATGCAGTGTTTGGTTTTCAGCAGAGACAACGGGACCCATCTAGTCCAAAACGTTAGTTGAAGGAACCATGAGTTCTGCTCAGTATCAATTATCAGCAAGACATTGATCCAAAACACACAGTCAAGTCTACATGAAAATGGTTCAAAAGAAACACATTTGAAGTTTTGGAATGACCTCGTCAATGTCCAGACCTAATGATCCCAATGGAGATGTTGTGGCAGGACTTGAAATGAGCAGTTCATGATTGAAAACCCACAAATGTCCCTGAGTTTACTTTTTCACACATGAACATTGGGTGTTACATAACTTTGTTATGAAATAAATGAAATAAGTAGGTAATTGTTGTGTTATTTGTTCACTCAGGTTCCCTTTATCTAATATTCTGTTTTCTTTGAAGATCTGATAACATTCAGCATCTTAAATCTGTAAAAGTTGAGAAAATTAGAAAGGAGGCAAATACTCTTTCTCATCCCTGAATATCAACATAACTACAAATAACTCATTTATAGACATGATGTGTGAAATGTCTGTCTTGAGAACAAACCCTGTAATAAAACAACCAAGTCAAGAAAATGATTAATAACAACATCTCATGATAAAACACTATTGATGTTTATACTTAAACATTTTAATAAATAAAACACATTTAATTAGGTTCAGAAAATACATCCCAGTACAGATAATTAATATAACTAAAAAGAGAAATTAAAGGAGAACGTTTTACATAACTAGAGTTTTCTCTTTGTCATCATCCTCTTCATCTTCTTCTCCTCCTCTTCTTTCTTGGGAGACCCCTCTTCCTCCTTGTGGAAGACCTTCCCATCAGGCTGCTTTTTCCATGTCACTTTGGTGTCTGCAGGTAACCCCTGCTCCTTCAGCTTGTTCCTTATCTGGAGAGACAAACTCATACAGAGACCCACAATATTTCACTTTGTAATAGTCATTGTAAAGATCTACAACTACTATTCCTTCCTGCTATACTGAGATGTTCTTCACTTTAACCCTTTGACTCTATGAGGAGATAAGGCTCATATTTGTCCTATTTCTGTAAGGACCGACGCTGGAGTTGAGAAGCAGGTACCGGGAGTCAACATTTAATTAGGAACAAACATGGAACAAGACAGGAACAGCGTGAGCACACTGGTATACAAAGACAGACGACAATCAATGCTGAAGCAGGGAACAGAGCAGGGGAACAGACAGATATAGGGGAGATGACAGAGGTGATTAAGTCCAGGTGAGTCCAATAATCGCTGATTGCTCGTGACGGGGGAAGGCAGGTGTGAGTAATGCTGGGGATACTGGCGACCCTCAAGCGCCAGAGGGGAACAGCAGGAGCAGGCGTGACAATTTCACACATGTACAAGTGTGTGAATTGGAAATGTGTTTTTGCTAATTCCACTCTCCCTGAGACACCTTCAGAGAGTGGGGTCACAGCCAGGATAAAACATCATCCTCACCAGACTAAGACCCAAATCAGAGAGGAGGTCATTCACAACAGACTAGGACCCAGATCAGAAAGGAGGTCATCCACCAACAGACTAGGACCCAGACCAGAGAGGAGGTCATCTACAACAGACTAGGATCCAGACCAGAGAGGTGATCTGTAGAGTTTGCATCATTACTGAGTTGGTTCTTCATGAACAGGGGGAAACTGACCTCTTGTAAGATGGCGTCCTGAACAGCAAGATCTCTGAGGTTCAGATTTTGATCCTTTGGGGTCATCTTCACTCTCACCACCTGTCTCTTCAGTTGAGCTTTCTTGGTTGTGGGCATGGGGGTAGTCATGGTCGTGGGCATGGGGGTAGTCTTGGTCGTGTGCAGGGGGTAGTCGTGGTCATGAGCAGGGGGTAGTCGTGGTTGTGGGCAGGGGGTAGTTGTGGTCATGGGCAGGGGGTAGTCGTGGTCGTGGGCAGGGGGTAGTTATGGTCATGGGCAGGGGGGTAGTCGTGGTCGCTGTAGTCATTGTGGTCTCCACAGCTATGCCAAGAAGAGAATAAAATCCCACAATTACAGTAGTGAATCACGGGGGCAACATTAGAGTTCTCCTGTCATCATAGTATCAGGTAGATCAGGTGGAGAAAACGGTAACTTACCGGAGCAGATGAAAGGAAAGGTGTCATCAGAGGGATAATTTCTCATTTTAGCATGATTTGAAGAAGAAGGATTAGAATGCACGAGAGTGCAGTTGTATCTCTGTTCTGTTGAAAGCCATCCTGGCAACCAGTTTCTGAATGAGGAGTCACTCTGGTCTGACCATCTCCAGGAGTCTAGAAACAGACCGATCCACACAGGAAGTCCCCTCAGTGTTATCTTCTTATTTATCTCTGTGTTCTCAGTCTGGTTCCTCACACTGACCAGGTCTGTGTGATACTGTCTGCAGTAACTCTGAGCATCTATCCAGGTCCTGTTCTCCTGAATTAAGACGTATGTTTGGTTGGTGTCTTGTTTTCCTGCAAAAGTGAAATGTAATAATCAATACAAATATCCAATGAAACATCATCTACTGATCATCTATAGTACATGTTGTCATTGATTTGATAACAGATCAATAACTGATTAACAACTTAAAGCTCTCATGAGTCTATGTTTCAACTCAATGGCAGCTCCAGCACTTAGAACAGGCTTCATCATTAGTATGTGAATACTCACCATCATAACAGATGAAGTGATGCTGGTCATCACAGGAGGTGTTGTTCCACAGACCAGATGTACTCATTAAAGCACAGTTACCATTTTGGGGTGTTCCAGTGTCCCAGTTTCTGAACTCAGTCTCCCCCTCTCTGTAGAAACGTCTGTCTGCCAGAGACCAGTGCCACTTCATGGAGTCTCCCTTCTTCAGTCCGATCCAGAACCAGTAATTAGAACTACTGACACTGGTCATCAGCCTGTTCAGGTCCTCCATGTCATCTACTGTAGCCAGATCAGTGTAATGTGCTCTGCAGTAACTCTGGGCATCCGTCCAGGTCTTTTTTATGTTTATGACGTGATACTGACAAATAAGACACGAGGAAGGTGTGTAGAACCCTGCGAAGAGAATAATGATTCCTGACAGACATTTTATCCAGCAACCACAATCATCTATGCATCTTTGCACGTGGTACACCAAATTGTTCAAGCAAACACACACGTGTCACACACACACGTACAAACACAATCACATCTAACTGACCTGAGATTAGGAGGGTGAGGTACAAAGAAGTTTCCATCAGTGTGAAATTCAATGGAAATATGGCTAAAGATGTGATCAGAGACTCCTACACTCAGTTTAGAGTTGTGTTCCAAGAGATTTCAAAAGGTACCAATTACATCTGAAATGTAACCAGAATAATTAAAAAAAAACTGTGTTACATTCATTTCTCTACATTAATGCTAAAAATATTATACATTTTTAACATGGCCTCACCGGTTGTTTGTAGGAAAGTCTGTCTCACTCCGTCTATCTTGCTCTCTCCAGATCTCTCTCTCCTTCTGTGTCTATCTCCGTTGCTTGGTCCTATATACATCTTAAACTGATACCCATTGATTTGAATATGTTATTCATACTCTGTTTCCAAACAGGGGTATGCAAAAAGGAGTAGACATTCTCATAAAGTTATTATCTTAGTCAAACGAACATGTGCCATGTAACATCTATCACTATGGCAACAGGGTTGGACAAAGTTTAGGAACTGTTTTTTTGAAGGAGGAATTTATGAAAATAAATTGATTCTAATTAGTCACAGTACCAACTGAACCTGGGTCGTCAGCTCACCTCAAAACTGTATTAGCCTACTGTGCCAAAGCACAAGCTTGGATCTTCACCAGTTACCATAGCCACAGTCAGAAACTCTGACAATTTCTCTATTAATATCTGATGTTAACCCTAACCTTCACCACACTGCCAACCTTATGCCTAACCCTAACCTTAAACAAGTCAAAAGTCAACATTTCGTTCCCCACGAATGATGCAGTGCCCCCCATTGGACCAAATGAGATATCACATGACTAACACATTTTAGTTAACACTGGAATGTGAGATGTAATCTACACCTCCATTAGGAACACTGGAATGTGAGATGTAATCTACACCTCCATTAGGAACACTGGAATGTGAGATGTAATCTACACCTTCATTAGGAACACTGGAATGTGACATGTGATCTACACCTCCATTAGGAACACTGGAATGTGAGATGTGATCTACACCTCCATTAGGAACACTGGAATGTGAGATGTAATCTACACCTTCATTAGGAACACTGGAATGTGAGATGTGATCTACACCTCCATTAGGAACACTGGAATGTGAGATGTGATCTACACCTCCATTAGGAACACTGGAATGTGAGATATGATCTACACCTCCATTAGGAACACTGGAATGTGAGATGTAATCTACACCTCCATTAGGAACACTGGAATGTGAGATGTAATCTACACCTCCATTAGAAACACTGGAATGTGAGATGTAATCTACACCTTCATTAGGAACACTGGAATGTGAGATGTAATCTACACCTTCATTAGGAACACTGGAATGTGACATGTAATCTACTATCAAATGGCACCCTATTCCCTATATAGTGCACTACTTTTAACCAGAGCCCATGTCCTGATCAAAAGTAGTGCTCTAAATAGGGAATAGGGTGCTATAGTAGTGTACTAAATAGGGAATAGGGTGCTATAGTAGTGTACTAAATAGAGAATAGGGTGCTATAGTAGTGTACTAAATAGGGAATAGGGTGCCATTTGGGATAGAGTTAATAGAAGAGGGGGGGGGGAGAATGTGGCCTAAATTGAGTTTGACACTCCCAGGTAAAGACACTTGACTGGAACAGGACTGGAGGTACACCACAGAGACGGGCAGGAACCCAGTGGCCCTGGTCTCAGCTCTCACTGGTCTCAGCTCTCACTGGTCTCAGCTCCCTGACCAGCACTACTCCCCCTACATCAGAAGTAAATATCATAATCCAACAGTAAATATCATAACCCAACAGTAAATATCCTAACCCAGCAGTAAATAACATAACCCAACAGTAAATATCCTAACCCAGCAATAAATAACATAACCCAACAGTAAATATCCTAACCCAACAGTAAATATCCTAACCCAACAGTAAATATCCTAACCCAACAGTAAATATCCTAACCCAACAGTAAATAACATAACCCAACAGTAAATATCCTAACCCAACAGTAAATATCCTAACCCAACAGTAAATATCCTAACCCAACAGTAAATATCCTAACCCAACAGTAAATATCCTAACCCAACAGTAAATATCCTAACCCAACAGTAAATATCCTAACCCAACAGTAAATATCCTAACCCAACAGTAAATATCCTAACCCAACAGTAAATAACCTAACCCAACAGTAAATATCCTAACCCAACAGTAAATAACATAACCCAACAGTAAATATCCTAACCCAACAGTAAATATCCTAACCCAACAGTAAATATCCTAACCCAACAGTAAATATCCTAACCCAACAGTAAATATCCTAACCCAACAGTAAATAACCAGCACCCCTGAACAGCACTACTCCCCCTATATCAGCAGTAAATAACATTCACCCCATGCATCTATACTGATTAAATATGCTCCGTCTCTCCATCTGAAGATGGCATTCTGAAGATGCCGCTGGTGGCACAAGTTCCAGCAACAGTCACAGAACCCTTGACCTTGACTACCCACCGACTGTGGATAGTGACCCACCAATGTTGGTTGTAGTTGAACAGGTTAAACGTAATGATAACTCTGTTAGGACTGTCAGGTCAGGGGCTGGTCGGGTTAGGAAACGACCAGTGAGACTCATTGAGACTATGCAGACACAGAGGGGTTTTCATACAGAATTCATTAGAGTACCTGTGCGGGTGTAGGATTAGAATCCAAGTCTGTAGCCCCCCCCCAACATTTTGTTTTACATTTAACTTTCAAGAGACCCCATTGAGGTAATGGGTCAGAGGTCATGTAGACCAAGGTTTTTCTGTCTGAGGTTCTTATTGTCACTGTGTGTACTGAACATGTAACAGGCATGTTTACCTACGGGGTCTTTGAATTCCCCATAATTCTCTTTAGAGAATAGTCTTTGCACTGGAATGTTTGGTGACATATGTATTGCAAGGTATTGCATACCTCATTTTGATTCTTTGTAGTATGCAAGTGTAATTCAGCAGGGGAGAATGTAACAGGGTTGGTTAAGTTTCCACTTGCCTCTAAAGAAATGTGTATTTAATGTTCAAGCATTCTTATTGGTTAGTTCAACTCTGATGACAATATGGTGTGTTGTGATTGGCCCCGCTTGCAGATAGGGGGAGATCGCGAATGTCAGGTCTTCCCAGTATGAAAATGTGATGCAAGGGGTAGGTCACGCTCTGAATACTGTTTTCTATTTTACAATGTGTACAAGTTTGCTGTACGTTACTGATTTATACATGTGTGGGTATATGGTACCTGTTAGGGATTGAGGGGCTTTCTGAGATGTGCTTTGGCATATGATTGTTGTAAATAAGTGTGTTAGCTAGCATACACCGATGTAATGGTCACATAAGCCACTGCTAACACAGTTGTCTTCATGCTACAGATTTTGCCATCAATAGCGCTCAGCCCTGCACAACTAACGTGCTGTTTCCCATTTAACAACAGAAATAAATGCTCAACTGGGACCACTGGCCGAAGTGATTCATTTTGAGAAAACACAACGCATGGAGAGTACATAGTAGCCTAGTGGTTAGAGCGTTGGACTAGTAACCGGAAGGTTGCAAGTTCAAATCCCGAGCTGACAAGGTACAAATCTGTCATTCTTCCCCTGAACAGGCAGTTAACACACTGTTCCTAGGCTGTCATTGAAAATAAGAATTTGTTCTTAACTGACTTTCCTAGTTAAATAAAAGTTAAATTAAAATATACATCTGTTACACATGCAGTCATGTAATTGTGTCCAGAACTTTCTCTTCCCTTCCACCTCACCAGAACACAACGCAGAAAGGTACCAGTACAGAACCAGTTACACTCATTTATTTTATTAGTGACTTAAGAAAAGTGTATTTCCCATCTCTTCCTTTGATCCTGCTATATTACTAAATGATGACACCTCCCTATTGTGCAGGCCACAATGAAGCTATTCAGATTGCGTCTGCGTGTATGCACGTGTGTTTGCCTGCTGGCCTGCCAGTCTGTCAGCCTTCATGTGTGCGTTTGCATGTGACTGTCTATGAGGTTTTTCTAAGGAGAGGGAAAAGACTCTTTCCACACAGTTCCAAGCCAGACAGTGAGCCACCATGTTGGAAATCAACCACAACTAACAAGACAATCATTTGGGTGCTTCTACATTAACTTCCAAGACATCCCCTAAATCCTCCTGAAAAGTCAGATTCATGTCAACGTTCTGTTTTTCAGTCCAAAGTGCTTTCTTTTACCACAGGCAACCGGGGCGTTTATTCATGATTCCATGCCATGTACAGAAAATGTATCATTTAAGGTAAGAACTGATACTGAACTGACTGTGTTGCTTTTACGCCAAACATAACATTTTGCATTGTTGCCAAAAAGTTCCATTTTGGTTTCATCTGACCAGAGCACCTTCTTCCACATGTTTGGTGTGTCTCCCAGGTGGCTTGTGGCAAACTTTAAACGACACTTTTTATGGATATCTTTAAGAAATGGCTTTCTTCTTGCCACTCTTCCATAAAGGCCAGATTTGTGCAATATACGACTGATTGTTGTCCTGTGGACAGAGTCTCCCACCTCAGCTGTAGATCTCTGCAGTTCATCCAGAGTGATCATGGGCCTCTTGGCTGCATCTCTGATCAGTCTTCTCCTTGTATGAGCTGAAAGTTTAGAGGGACGGCCAGTTCTTGGTAGATTTGCAGTGGTCTGATACTCCTTCCATTTCAATATTATCGCTTGCACAGTGCTCCTTGGGATGTTTAAAGCTTGGGAAATCTTTTTGTATCCAAATCCGGCTTTAAACTTCTTCACAGCAGTACCTCGGACCTGCCTGGTGTGTTCCTTGTTCTTCATGATGCTCGCTGCGCTTTTAACGGACCTCTGAGACTATCACAGTGCAGGTGCATTTATACGGAGACTTGATTACACACAGGTGGATTGTATTTATCATCATTAGTCATTTAGGTCAACATTGGATCATTCAGAGATCCTCACTGAACTTCTGGAGAGAGTTTGCTGCACTGAAAGTAAAGGGGCTGAATAATTTTGCACGCCCAATTTTTCAGTTTTTGATTTGTTAAAAAAGTTTGAAATATCCAATAAATGTCGTTCCACTTCATGATTGTGTCCCACTTGTTGTTGATTCTTCACAAAAAAATACAGTTTTATATCTTTATGTTTGAAGCCTGAAATGTGGCAAAAGGTCGCAAAGTTCAAGGGGGCCGAATACTTTCGCAAGGCACTGTATGATAGCAACAACTTGGTTGTTTTTCTGATACAATGTAACAGGAAGTCAATCCAAAAGAGTGGGCTTATTTCAGACCAAGTGAAGACTGCCTTTGGGGTCACCTGCCCTGGGGCCAATATGGAGCTGCTGAGCAAAGGTGATTCACCTCAATGTGGGCAGCCTACGTGGTGTCGAATGTGGGCAGCCGGCGTGGGGTCCAGTGTGGGCAGCCGGCGTGGGGTCCAGTGTGGGCAGCCGGCGTGGGGTCCAGTGTGGGCAGCCGGCGTGGGGTCCAGTGTGGGCAGCCGGCGTGGGGTCCAGTGTGGGCAGCCGGCGTGGGGTCCAGTGTGGGCAGCCGGCGTGGGGTCCAGTGTGGGCAGCCGGCGTGGGTCGAATGTGGGCAGCCGGCGTGGGGTCCAGTGTGGGCAGCCGGCGTGGGGTCCAGTGTGGGCATGTGTGCTGGGAAAAGATGGTCTTATCTCAAGCAAAGTGAGGTCAGTGTGGGCAGCCCTCACAGTATGGGCAGCCCCTCCAGATATGGGCTGCCGGCGTGGGGTCCAGTATGGGCTGCCTAGGCGTGGGGTCCAGTGTGGGCAGCCGGCGTGGGGTCCAGTGTGGGCAGCCGGCGTGGGCCCCAGTGTGGGCAGCCCGTGGGGTCCAGTATGGGCAGCCTCACTAGTGGTGTCGAATGTGGGCCCTCACTAGATATGGGGCCCTCCAGTGTGGGCAGCCCTCACGTGGTGTAGATATGGGCAGCCCTCCAGATATGGGCTGCCTCACTAGATGGGCCCTCACCAGTATGGGCAGCCCGTCACCAGATATGGGCTGCCCTCACTCCAGATATGGGCAGCCGGCACTCATATGGGTCCAGATATGGGCTGCCCTCACTAGTGGGGCCCTCACAGTATGGGCAGCCTCACTAGATATGGGCTGCCCTCACAGATATGGGCAGCCCGTGGGGTCACAGTATGGGGCTGCCCTCACTAGATATGGGCTGCCCTCACTAGATATGGGGCTCCCCTCACCAGTGTGGGCTGCCCTCACTCCAGTGTGGGCATGTGTGCTGGGAAGAGATGGCTTATCTCAAGCAAAGTGAGCTGCCCTCACTAGATATGGGCTGCCCTCACTAGATATGAGCTGCCCTCACTAGATATGGGCTGCCCTCACTAGATATGGGCTGCCCTCACTAGATATGGGCTGCCCTCACTAGATATGGGCTGCCCTCACTAGATATGGGCTGCCCTCACTAGATATGGGCTGCCCTCACTAGATATGGGCTGCCCTCACTAGATATGGGCTGCCCTCACTAGATATGGGCTGCCCTCACTAGATATGGGCTGCCCTCACTAGATATGGGCTGGCCTCACTAGATATGGGCTGCCCTCACTAGATATGGGCTGCCCTCACTAGATATGGGCTGCCCTCACTAGATATGAGCTGCCCTCACTAGATATGGGCTGCCCTCACTAGATATGGGCTGCCCTCACTAGATATGGGCTGCCCTCACTAGATATGGGCTGCCCTCACTAGATATGGGCTGGCCTCACTAGATATGAGCTGCCCTCACTAGATATGAGCTGCCCTCACTAGATATGGGCTGCCCTCACTAGATATGAGCTGCCCTCACTAGATATGGGCTGCCCTCACAGGGAAGAGACGGGAAAAACACTTTTCTTAAGTCACTAATGAAATTAACGAGTAAGGAATTCAGACAGCAGATGAAGCTGATTAAACCTGAAAAGGACGGCATTAAAAGACAATGTAACACTTTTGGGTGACCAATTACAGAGGAATTATTTAGAGGACATCAAAACTAAAAACAAAACACAGGAAGTGGTTGAATTTGAATCTGATTAAACAGTGTATTGTCAGATACATGATACGCTTATATGGTTTCTTGTTTGGAGGTTTTTTGTCATAACATCCAACATAACAGAGTTGTTTGTGAATAGGTTTATCTGCACGTTACGTGTGTGTGTGTGTGTGTGTCTGAATGAGTGAGTGAGTGAGTGAGTGAGTGTGTTTGCATCTGCTACTTGTGTGTTGGTGCATTACACATCCAGTGTTTGTGGCTGTCTGATTGGAATTGCGTCAGTGCCTATTTTTATGTTTCTTCTGTACATGTCATTTCCTGATCTCAAACCACAAAGCAACTCTCAAAGCACTAAGGAATCCCCTTCAATTCCAATAGTGACATCATTTAGGTTATTTAGGGCCCTAAGCATTGACCCCATGAGAACCTGCTCATCTCACTCCTACCTGCCTCTCAACCTTCCCATGTTCAGCAACAGACCTGTAAAAACCACAAACAAATGGATGGTGGATTTGATACGATGCTACTGAAATAGCTTTTATACTCATTCTTTACAAAGTAGTAGTTGAACATAGGAAGTAGAACTCTCTCTCTCAATTCAGTTCAATTTGCTTTATCGGTACGATGTACACATTGCCGAAGCTTACTTTGGAGATTTACAATATTAATAATAATAATCAAAATTGTCAGTGGGACAACAGTAATCAAGGATCACAATAGCCATACACTGAACAATAAGAAAAAGCATAGAGGACGTGTGCAGGTTGGTTGGTCCGTCAGACACGGTCCTTCATCTTATGGCAGGCAGCAACGCAGCTCTCAGCTTCCTCCCCCAACAGGACAGGTACTCTATCATCATCAGACAGGTCTTTGAAACCTTGAATAAGGGTTTCAAATTTGGGGAAATGACACTTAATTGTTTTATATTTTTGACCTTTGTCACGAAATGCAGCTCTGTCTTGGGTTCTGCTGGTGTGCAGTGGTTGCACAGCCTTTCCTCTACAGGGAGCCAGGTTTTCCTGTGTCTACTCTTCTCAATGGCAAGGCTGTGCTCACTGAGCCTGTACTTTGTACATTTTCTTCTTAGGTTTTGATCAGTAACCATGGTTAAATAGTTAGCCACAATGTACTGTCGATTTAGGGCCAGATAGAACTCTATATTGTTTTGTGCTTGTGTTTCCCAGTAGGTAATGTAGTTTTGTTTTGACTGTGTTGTAATTTGGTTGATTGGATGTTCTGATCCTGAGGCTACAGTGTGTTCGTAGACCAGGTTTGTGAACCAGCTGAATGAGGGGACTCTTATTTGCTCTGCTCTTGGCATTGCAGGGCGTGGTAATGATATGAGATGGGGTCACTGTATTTTAGATGTTTCTAAAACTTAATTTCTCTTTTGAGTTTTTATTATTAGTGGATATTGGCCTAATTCTGCCCTGCGTACATTGTTTGTAGCTTTGATCCGGATCTCTCTCTCTCCATATGCTGTATTTTCCTTCACTATCTTTATGCAAACTATTTCGGCCTCAATGGCAGAGATCATGATAATAGAAACCTGAAAGGGCCTTTTGTACTTTACGACCAGCGATGCTCACCACTAAATGCGATAAGGGACTGTTAACACAACAACAACAACAGCATCAGCAGAGATAGAGTATTGGGCTCATGACCTCCATAAGCCTATTTACAAGCTATTTATTATTAAAGAAAAAGACAGACAGAAAATGTTGTATTGCTGTCCTTGTGGGGACCAAATCCAAAATCCTATTTTCCCTAAACCCTAACCCTAAATCCAACCCTAACCTTAACCTAAACATAACCCTATGCCTAACCTTAAAACTAATACCTAACCGTATTTGTACTGATGTGTATTTATTAAGGATCCCAAATAGCTGCTGCTACTCTTCCTGGGATCCAGCAACATAACCCCAAACCTTAATTATAACCCTAATTGTAACCCTAGACCTAACCCCTAAGCCTAAAATAGCCTTTTTCCACGTGGGGACTGGCAAAATGTCCCCACCTGCCTGAATTTTCCAAGTTTAACTATCCTTGTGAGGACTTCTGGTACACGCAAGGATAGTTAAACAAATTAAACAGAACTGGACTGGAAAAAAGAGTGAATGAGTGAAGCACTATTAAAGTGACAAAAACAAACACCTGCAAGGTGAGAGAAAGATGTCATGTCTTTCTGAGAGAGATGGAGAGGGAGAAAAAGAGAGGGAGAACGGAGAGGGACGTAAATATAGAGGGACCAGATAAGAGAGAAAGAAAGTGAGAGTCTGGGAGCGAGAGAGAGTATGGAGAAACGGAGCATATTTCATCAGTACAGATGCAGTGGGTTATGTTATTTACTGCTGATGTAGGGGGAGTAGTGCTGGTCAGGGAGTGAGAGCTTATACCAGTGAGAGCTGATACCAGGGTTGCTGGGTTATGATATTTACTGCTGATGTAGGGGGAGCAGTGCTGGTCAGGGAGCTGAGACCAGGGCAAATGGGTTATGTTATTTACTGCTGATGTAGGGGGAGCAGTGCTGGTCAGGGAGTGAGAGCTGAGACCAGTGAGAGCTGAGACCAGTGAGAGCTGAGACCAGTGAGAGCTGAGACCAGTGAGAGCTGAGACCAGTGAGAGCTGAGACCAGTGAGAGCTGAGACCAGGGCCGCTGGGTTCCTGCCCGTCCCTGTGGTGTGCCTCCAGTCCTGTTCCAGTCAAGTGTCTTTACCTGGGAGTGTCAAACTCAATTTAGGCCACATTATCCCCCTCCTCTTCTATGAACTCTATGCCCCCCTTCTATTAACTCTATGCCCCCTCCCCCGCCACCACTTTCGGTCAATATACCTCATATACCCCACTCTCTCTTCCTCCCTGTTAAACAGCCACCACTAACATTGAGTGGCTACTGCCAACACACTGTCAATGACACTGACTCTACTCCAGCCACTTTAATCATGGGAATTGATGGGAAATGATGTAAATATATCACTAGCCACTTTAAACAATGCTACCTTATATAATGTTACTTACCCTACATTATTCATCTCATATGCATACGTAGATACATAGGACTGCATCCTTATGTAATACATGTATCACTAGCCACTTTAACTATGCCACTTGGTTTACATACTCATATGTATATACTGTACTCGATATCATCTACTGTATCTTGCCTATGCTGCTCTGTACCATCACTCATTCATATATCCTTATGTACATATTCTTCATCCCCTTACACTGTGTATAAGACAGTAGTTTTTTTGGAATTGTTAGTTAGATTACTTGTTCGTTATTACTGCATTGTCGGAACTAGAAGCACAAGCATTTCGCTACACTCGCATTAACATCTGCTAACCATGTGTATGTGACAAATAAAATTTGATTTTTATTTTTTATTTTTTTTCCCCTCTGTTTTAAAGCCAATTTCCTACAATGCTACACGTTTGGCCAGAGTGGAAATCTGTAGTTTTGTAGCTAATTTCATACAATCCACACATTTGTTATATTTTAAAAGCTAATTAAAGTGAAGATAAAGGTACATTGAATGTGAAAAAGGCACCGGATCATGTTTCAGTTGATACTGTGACTAATTAAAATCAATTGATTTTCATGAATTCTTCCTTCAAAAAACTGTTTCTAAACTTTGACAAAACGCTCAGCTGGTGTCCCTGGCTATGTCCAACCCTGTTGCCATAGTGATATATGTTACGTGCCATCTGTTTGTTTGACTAAGATAATAACTTCATGAGAATGTCTACTCCTTTTTGCATACCCCTGTTTGGAAACAGAATATGAATAACATATTCAAATCAATGGGTATCAGTTTAAGATGTATATAGGGCCAAGCAACGGAGATAGACACAGAAGGAGAGAGAGATCTGGAGAGAGCAAGGTAGACGGAGCGAGACAGACTTTCCTACAAACAACCGGTGAGGCCATGTTAAAAATGTATAATATTTTTAGCATTAATGTAGAGAAATGAATGTAACACAGTTTTTTTTTAATTATTCTGGTTACATTTCAGATGTAATTGGTACCTTTTGAAATCTCTTGGAACACAACTCTAAACTGAGTGTAGGAGTCTCTGATCACATCTTTAGCCATATTTCCTTTGAATTTCACACTGATGGAAACTTCTTTGTACCTCACCCTCCTAAACTCAGGTCAGTTCAACATGTGAGTTTGTGTGTGTGTGTGTGACATGTGTGTGTTTGCTTGCACAATTGCTTGTACCATGTGCAAAGATGCATAGATGAGTGTGGTTGGGGGTGAACGGTTGCTGGATAAAATGTCTGTCATGAATCATTATTCTCTTCGCAGGGTTCTACACACCTTCCTCGTGTCTTATTTGTCAGTATCACGTCATAAACATAGAAAAGACCTGGACGGATGCCCAGAGTTACTGCAGAGAGAAATACACTGATCTGGCTACAGTAGATGACATGGAGGACTTGAACAGGCTGATTACCAGTGTTAGTAGTTATAATTACTGGTTCTGGATCGGACTGAAGATGGGAGACTCCATGAAGTGGCACTGGTCTCTGGCAGACAGACATTTCTACAGAAAGGGGAGACTGAGTTCAGAAACTGGGACACTGGAACACCCCAAAATGGTAACTGTGCTTTAATGAGTACATCTGGTCTGTGGAACAACACCTCCTGTGATGACCAGCATCACTTCATCTGTTATGATGGTGAGTGTTCACATACTAATGATGAAGCCTGTTCTAAGTGCTGGAGCTGCCATTGAGTTGAAACATAGACTCATGAGAGCTTTAAGTTGTTAATCAGTTATTGATCTGTTTTCAAATCAATGACAACATGTACTATAGATGAACAGTAGATGATGTTTCATTGGATATTTGTATTGATTATTACATTTGACTTTTGCAGGAAAACAAGACACCAACCAAACATACGTCTTAATTCAGGAGAACAGGACCTGGATAGATGCTCAGAGTTACTGCAGACAGCATCACACAGACCTGGTCAGTGTGAGGAACCAGACTGAGAACACAGAGATAGAGAAGAAGATATCACTGACGGGACTTCCTGTGTGGATCGGTCTGTTTCTAGACTCCTGGAGATGGTCAGACCAGAGTGACTCCTCATTCAGAAACTGGCAGTCAGGATGGCCTTCAACAGATCAGAGACACAACTGCACTCTTCTGTCGTATTATGTTCTTGAAAATGCAGTTTATTTTTATTATTATTCTGAAAAGAAGAAATATCTTGAATGGAGAAATCTAATAAATCTGCCCTGTGACGTCACCAATCCTTTCATCTGCTATGGTAAGTTACCATATTCTCCACCTGATCTACCTGATATGATGATGACAAGAGAACTCTAATGTTTCCCCCATGATTCACTTCTGTCATTGTGGGATTGTATTATCTTGTAGGCCCAGCTGTGGAGACCCCTGAGAAACCTCAACTGAAGAGACATGTGGTGAGAATGAAAGTGACCCCGAAGGATCCAAATCTGAACCTCAGTGATCCTGCTGTTCAGGACGTCATCTTACAACAGGTGAGTTTCATCCTGATCATGAAGAACCAACTCAGTAATGATACAAATGGTATAGACCTCTTCTCTGGTCTGGGTCCTAGTCTGTTGTGGATGACCTCCTCTCTGGTCTGGGTCCTAGTCTGTTGTGGATGGCCTCCTCTCTGGTCTGGGATCTAGTCTGTTGTGGATGGCCTCCTCTCTGGTCTGGGATCTAGTCTGTTTGTGGACGACCTTCTATCCTGGCCGTGACCCCACGTTTCTCAGAGACAGTGGGATATCCAAAAACACATGACTAATACAGAGTGAAATATTCAAATCAAATCTTATTTTTCACAAACACATGGTAGCAGATGTTATTGGTCACAAACACATATATATGGATGGCCGACCCGTATAGACGAGATGCAATAGATGGTATAAAAGTGTGAGTGTCTGTGTGTCTCTGTGTTTTTCCAGATAAGGAACAAGCTGAAGGAGCAGGGGTTACCTGCAGACACCAAAGTGACATGGAAAAAGCAGCCTGATGGGAAGGTCTTCCACAAGGAGGAAGAGGGGTCTCCCAAGAAAGAAGAGGAGGAGAAGAAGATGAAGAGGATGATGACAAAGAGAGAACTCTAATTATGTCAAATGTTCTCTCCTTTTTTATTTAGATTAATTATCTGTACTAGGATGTATTTTCTGAACCTAATTAAATGTGTTTTATTAAATAAATTGTTTATTATAAACATTAATAGTGTTTTATCTTGAGATGTTGTTATTGATAATTTTCTTGACTTTTATTACAGGGTTTGTTCTCAAGACAGACTTTTCACACATCATGTCTGTAAATGAGTTATTTGTAGTTATGTTCATATTCAGGGCTGAGAAAAAGTATTTTCCTCCTTTCTAATGTTCTCAACTTTTACAGATTTAAGATGAAGAATGTTATCAGATCTTCAAAGAAAACAGAATATTAGATAAAGGGAACCTGAGTGAACAAATAACACAACAATGACATACTTATTTCATTTATTTCATAAACAAAGTTATGTAACATCCAATGTTCATGTGTGAAAGATTAATTGTCCCATTACACTCAATAACTGGTTCCTGAAGTTGTTGATCAGTATTTCACGTCGCTGTGGAGCATGTTTGGCCCAGTCTTCCACCTAGAACTGCTTAAACTCAGCGAGTTTTCAAGGATGAACTTTGAAGTCCTGCCACAACATCTCCATTGGGATCATTAGGTCTGGACATTGACGAGGTCATTCCAAAACTTCAAATGTGTTTCTTTTGAACCATTTTCATGTAGACTTGATTGTGTGCTTTGGATCAATGTCTTGCTGCATGACTCTCTTCAGCTCACAGACGGATGGCCTGACATTCTCCTGTAGAATTCTCTGATACTGAGCAGATCTCATGGTTCCTTCTATTAAGGCAAGTCGTCCAGGTTCTGAGGCAGCAAAGCATCCCCTTTACTGATGAATGCAGTGGTTTTTGCCAGGCGAAATGGGACCATGTCGTCTAAAAAACAATGTTGTTATTGAATTTTTACCCCTTTTTCTCTCCAATTTCGTGGTGTCCAATTTGTTTTAGTAGCTACTATCTTGTCTCATCGCTACAACTCCCGTACGGGCTCCGGAGAGACGAAGGTTGAAAGTCATGCGTCCTCCGATACACAACCCAACCAAGCCGCACTGCTTCTTAGCACAGCGCGCATCCAACCCGGAAGCCAGCCGCACCAATGTGTCGGAGGAAAAAAGCCGCACCAATGTGTCGGAGGAAACACCGTGCACCTGGCAACCTTGGTTAAAATCAAATCAAATCAAATTTTATTTGTCACATACACATGGTTAGCAGATGTTAATGCGAGTGTAGCGAAATGCTTGTGCTTCTAGTTCCGACAATGCAGTAATAATCCAACAAGTAATCTAACTAACAATTCCAAAAAAAAAAAAATACTGTCTCATACACAGTGTAAGGGGATAAAGAATATGTACATAAAGATATATGAATGAGTGATGGTACAGAGCAGCTTAGGCAAGATACAGTAGATGGTATCGAGTACAGTATATACATATGAGATGAATATGTAAACAAAGTGGCAGAGTTAAAGTGGCTAGTGATACATGTATTACATAAGGATGCAGTAGATGATATAGAGTACAGTATATACGTATACATATGAGATGAATAATGTAGGGTATGTAAACATTATATTAGGTAGCATTGTTTAAAGTGGCTAGTGATATATTATACATCATTTCCCATCAATTCCCATTATTAAAGTGGCTGGAGTTGAGTCAGTGTGTTGGCAGCAGCCACTCAATGTTAGTGGTGGCTATTTAACAGTCTGATGGCCTTGAGATAGAAGCTGTTTTTCAGTCTCTCGGCCCCAGCTTTGATGCACCTGTACTGACCTCGCCTTCTGGATGATAGCGGGGGAACAGGCAGTGGCTTGGGTGGTTGTTGTCCTTGATGATCTTTATGGCCTTCCTGTAACATCGGGTGGTGTAGGTGTCCTGGAGGGCAGGTAGTTTGCCCCCGGTGATGCGTTGTGCAGACCTCACTACCCTCTGGAGAGCCTTACGGTTGTGGGCGGAGCAGTTGCCGTACCAGGCGGTGATACAGCCCGCCAGGATGCTCTCGATTGTGCTGTAGAAGTTTGTGAGTGCTTTTGGTGACAAGCCGAATTTCTTCAGCCTCCTGAGGTTGAAGAGGCGGTGCTGCGCCTTCTTCACGATGCTGTCTGTGTGAGTGGACCAATTCAGTTTGTCTGTGATGTGTATGCCGAGGAACTTAAAACTTACTACCCTCTCTACTACTGTTCCATCGATGTGGATAGGGGGGTGTTCCCTCTGCTGTTTCCTGAAGTCTACAATCATCTCCTTAGTTTTGTTGACGTTGAGTGTGAGGTTATTTTCCTGACACCACACTCCGAGGGCCCTCACCTCCTCCCTGTAGGCCTTCTCGTCGTTGTTGGTAATCAAGCCTACCACTGTTGTGTCGTCCGCAAACTTGATGATTGAGTTGGAGGCGTGCGTGGCCACGCAGTCGTGGGTGAACAGGAAGTACAGGAGAGGGCTCAGAACCCACCCTTGTGGGGCCCCAGTGTTGAGGATCAGCGGGGTGGAGATGTTGTTGCCTACCCTCACCACCTGGGGGCGGCCCGTCAGGAAGTCCAGTACCCAGTTGCACAGGGCGGGGTCGAGACCCAGGGTCTCGAGCTTGATGACGAGCTTGGAGGGTACTATGGTGTTGAATGCCGAGCTGTAGTCGATGAACAGCATTCTCACATAGGTATTCCTCTTGTCCAGATGGGTTAGGGCAGTGTGCAGTGTGGTTGAGATTGCTTCGTCTGTGGACCTATTTGGGCGGTAAGCAAATTGGAGTGGGTCTAGGGTGTCAGGTAGGGTGGAGGTGATATGGTCCTTGACTAGTCTCTCAAAGCACTTCATGATGACGGAAGTGAGTGCTACGGGGCGGTATTCGTTTAGCTCAGTTACCTTAGCTTTCTTGGGAACAGGAACAATGGTGGCCCTCTTGAAGCATGTGGGAACAGCAGACTGGTATAGGGATTGATTGAATATGTCCGTGAACACACCGGCCAGCTGGTCTGCGCATGCTCTGAGGGCGCGGCTGGGGATGCCGTCTGGGCCTGCAGCCTTGCGAGGGTTAACACGTTTAAATGTTTTACTCACCTCGGCTGCAGTGAAGGAGAGTCCGCATGTTTTCGTTGCAGGCCGTGTCAGTGGCACTGTATTGTCCTCAAAGCGGGCAAAAAAGTTATTTAGTCTGCCTGGGAGCAAGACATCCTGGTCCGTGACTGGGCTGGTTTTCTTCTTGTAGTCCGTGATTGACTGTAGACCCTGCCACATACCTCTTGTGTCTGAGCCGTTGAATTGAGATTCTACTTTGTCTCTATACTGACGCTTAGCGTGTTTGATAGCCTTGCGGAGGGAATAGCTGCACTGTTTGTATTCGGTCATGTTACCAGTCACCTTGCCCTGATTAAAAGCAGTGGTTCGTGCTTTCAGTTTCATGCGAATGCTGCCATCAATCCACGGTTTCTGGTTAGGGAATGTTTTAGCTATGGGAACGACATCTTCAACGCACGTTCTAATGAACTCGCACACCGAATCAGCGTATTCGTCAATGTTGTTATCTGACGCAATACGAAACATATCCCAGTCCACGTGATGGAAGCAGTCTTGGAGTGTGGAATCAGCTTGGTCGGACCAGCGTTGGAGCTTCTTGTTTTAGTTTCTGTCTGTAGGCAGGGATCAGCAAAGTGGAGTCGTGGTCAGCTTTTCCGAAAGGAGGGCGGGGCAGGGCCTTATATGCGTCGCGGAAGTTAGAGTAACAATGATCCAAGGTTTTTTCAGTCCTAGTTGCGCAATCGATATGCTGATACAATTTAGGGAGTCTTGTTTTCAGATTAGCCTTGTTAAAATCCCCAGCTACAATGAATGCAGCCTCAGGATGTATAGATTCCAGTTTGCAAAGAGTTTGCAAAGAGTCAAATAAAGTCAAATAAAGTTCGTTCAGAGCCATTAGCGTGCACTGCGCCCGCCACAGGAGTCGCTGGTGCGCGATGAGTCAAGGATATCCCTACCGGCTGCTGGCAGACCCCTGACTCATTCCCCTCTCATTCGGCCACACTTCACAGTTGAAGCATCAAACACATTTCTAAAGACTGTTGACATCTAGTGGAAGCCTTAGGAAGTGCAACATGACCCCATAAACACTGTGTATTTGATTGGGCAAGATTCGAAAAACTACAAACCTCAGATTTCCCACTTCCTGATGGATTGTGTCTCAGGTTTTTGCCTGCCATATGAGTTCTGTTATACTCACAGACATCATTCAAATAGTTTTAGAAACTTCAGAGTGTATTCTATCCGAATATCAGTCACAGACAACTGTTAGTCACAGACAACTGTTAGTCACAGACAACTGTTAGTCACAGACAACTGTTAGTCACAGATTGTCCTTAGGACCTAGTCACAGTATTTTTATGCACTCATTATGCCTGTCCATACCATAACCCTACCTGCATCATTGGGCACTCTGTTCACAACGTTGCAAACCACTAGTCCACACCACACACTACATAGTGTCTGCGGTTGTGAGGCCGGTTGGACGTACTGCTAAAATCTCTAAAACGATGTTGGAGGCAGATTATGGTAGATAAATTAACATTAAATTCTCTGGTAACAGCTCTGGTGGACATTCCTGAAATGAGCATGTCAATTGCACGCTCCTTCCAAACTTGAGCAGAGGGCAGAGCACCCAATGACAGAGGAGAGGGAGGGCAGAGCACCCAATGACAGAGGAGAGGGAGGACAGAGCACCCAATGACAGAGGAGAGGGAGGGCAGAGCACCCAATGACAGAGGAGAGGGAGGACAGAGCACCCAATGAAAGAGGAGAGGGAGGGCAGAGCACCCAATGAAAGAGGAGAGGGAGGGCAGAGCACCCAATGACAGAGGAGAGGGAGGGCAGAGCACCCAATGACAGAGGAGAGGGAGGGCAGAGCACCCAATGACAGAGGAGAGGGAGGGCAGAGCACCCAATGACAGAGGAGAGGGAGGGCAGAGCACCCAATGAAAGAGGAGAGGGAGGGCAGAGCACCCAATGACAGAGGAGAGGGAGGGCAGAGCACCCAATGAAAGAGGAGAGGGAGGGCAGAGCACCCAATGACAGAGGAGAGGGAGGGCAGAGCACCCAATGAAAGAGGAGAGGGAGGGCAGAGCACCCAATGAAAGAGGAGAGGGAGGGCAGAGCACCCAATGACAGAGGAGAGGCAGTTCACAGCACAGAGGAGAGGAGGGAGGCAGAGCACCCAATGACAGAGGAGAGGCAGTTCAGAGCACCCAATGAAAGAGGAGAGGGAGGGCAGAGCACCCAATGAAAGAGGAGAGGGAGGGCAGAGCACCCAATGACAGAGGAGAGGGAGGGGCAGAGCACCCAATGACAGAGGAGAGGGAGGCAGAGCACCCAATGACAGAGGAGAGGGAGGGCAGAGCACCCAATGAAAGAGGAGAGGGAGGGGGGGAGAGCACCCAATGACAGAGGAGAGGGAGGGCAGAGCACCCAATGACAGAGGAGAGGGAGGGCAGAGCACCCAATGAAAGAGGAGAGGGAGGGGAGAGAGCACCCAATGACAGAGGAGAGGGAGGGCAGAGTACCCAATGCTGGAGGTATTTATCTTGGACCACCTGCTCTCTCCATGACAGTTAACAGTCATTTACCAGTCAGCAGATATCAATCCAATTGATCATGAGGGATGAGATGGAATGATCTATTTCGAGTAGAAATCCACTACCAGCCTACTTGACACAACTTGTGGGATGCATTGGTGTTGAGTTGGACCATCGTCCTTCTGGAACTCTCTTGATACCTTGTATCACTCTCAATTCAGGCCTCACTGACCTGAACAATTCTTGAAATTACTCAACCCTTTTTAGGAGTTGGGTCCTTTTCAGAACAATGAGACAACTTCTGGCCAATATGTCTATCTAGAGGACTGGGTTATCTCCTTTGGATCAACAGAACCATCACATGAACATGTTCTGTATAGTCTCTCTAACTGTTTCCTTCTCTGGCTCTGTCCAACCCCTTTTCCAGTGGGATAAATGTCACATCCCAGTTTTGTTTGTTTAGAGATGAATACCAAATTCAAGCAAATGAGGAGCAGTGTCATGTTTAAAAATGGACAAACATGTGATGACAGACACACAGTAGGAGAGACAGAGAGAGAGAAAGGGGAGAGAGTTGGTTAGCGAGAGAGAGATAGAGAGACCGAGAGAGACGGAGAGAGAGAAAGGGGAGAGAGTTGGAAAGCGAGAGAGAGATAGAGAGACAGAGAGAGACAGAAAGAGACGGAGCGAGAGTAAGAGAGTTTTCTTCAAACAACAGGTGAGGCCATTTGTGATTGTTGATATTTCATATTTCATACATATTTAATTGTAGAGAAATGTGTATAATATTTATTAGATACTTTTTTTATTCCCAGGTTTGAAGGTTCCAGTGTAGAATAATTCACCATGTATTCTTACTCTCTGGAAATGTTATGTTGAGGTTTTTCACCCCTACCACTTCCAATACTTTAGAGACCTAACCTAACAATCACTGATTGTTCCTGTCTCTGAACAGGTGATAACCCTCTATGTGGGGAGCATTATCTTCACCTGTCCTGTCAGGTCAAATCAGTAAAGAAGGAGAAAGACAGTTTGTGTTGGTAAAGTGTTGCAACCTTGAAGTGCATTCATTTTAATCATATATCCTTTGAATTTCACAGTGATGGAAACGTTGTTGTATCTCACCCTGCTCATCTCAGGTCAGTTTACTGTGTGTGTGTCCCAGCAAACATGCCCACATTGGGCCGATGTGTTCTTGCTAATCGGCTCCATATCACATCCAAGACATTGGCCCAGTGTTGCCCAGTGTTGGCAGCTCATATCTGGTGAGGACAGTCTTCACTGTTCCTGAAATAATTATATCAAATCAAAGTTTATTTGTCACGTGCGCCAAATACAACATGTTTAGACCTTACAGTGAAATGCTTACAGCCTCTAACCAACAGTGAAAAAAAGGTATTCGGTGAAAATAGGTTAGTAAAGAAATAAAAGACAGTGAAAAATAACAGTAGCGAGGGTATATACAGTAGAGAGGGTATATACAGTAGAGTGGCTATATACAGTAGAGAAATATATACAGTAGAGAGACTATATACAGTAGAGAGGCTATATACAGTAGAGAGGCTATATACAGTAGAGAGGCTATATACAGTAGAGAGGCTATATACAGTAGAGAGGCTATATACAGTAGAGAGGCTATATACAGTAGAGTGGCTATATACAGTAGAGTGGCTATATACAGTAGAGAGGCTATATACAGTAGAGAGGGTATATACAGTAGAGAGAGGCTATATATACAGTAGAGAGGCTATATACAGTAGAGTGGCTATATACAGTAGCTATATACAGTAGAGGCTATATACAGTAGAGAGGCTATATACAGTAGAGTGGCTATATACAGTAGAGAGGCTATATACAGTAGAGAGGCTATATACAGTAGAGAGGCTATATACAGTAGAGAGGCTATATACAGTAGAGAGGCTATATACAGTAGAGAGGGTATATACAGTAGAGAGGCTATATACAGTAGAGAGGCTATATACAGTAGAGAGGCTATATACAGTAGAGAGGGTATATACAGTAGAGAGGCTATATACAGTAGAGAGGCTATATACAGTAGAGTGGCTATATACAGTAGAGAGGCTATATACAGTAGAGTGGCTATATACAGTAGAGTGGCTATATACAGTAGAGAGGCTATATACAGTAGAGAGGCTATATACAGTAGAGAGGCTATATACAGTAGAGAGGCTATATACAGTAGAGGCTATATACAGTAGAGAGGCTATATACAGTAGAGAGGGCTATAGTAGAGAGGCTATATACAGTAGAGAGGCTATATACAGTAGAGGCTATATACAGTAGAGAGGCTATATACAGTAGAGTGGCTATATACAGTAGAGAGGCTATATACAGTAGAGAGGCTATATACAGTAGAGAGGCTATATACAGTAGAGAGGCTATATACAGTAGAGGCTATATACAGTAGAGAGGCTATATACAGTAGAGAGGCTATATACAGTAGAGAGGCTATATACAGTAGAGAGGCTATATACAGTAGAGAGGCTATATACAGTAGAGGCTATATACAGTAGAGAGGCTATATACAGTAGAGAGGCTATATACAGTAGAGAGGCTATATACAGTAGGGTATATACAGTAGAGCTATATACAGTAGAGAGGCTATATACAGTAGAGAGGCTATATACAGTAGAGGCTATATACAGTAGAGAGGCTATATACAGTAGAGAGGCTATATACAGTAGAGAGGCTATATACAGTAGAGAGGCTATATACAGTAGAGAGGCTATATACAGTAGAGAGGCTATATACAGTAGGCTATATACAGTAGAGAGGCTATATACAGTAGAGAGGCTATATACAGTAGAGAGGCTATATACAGTAGAGAGGCTATATACAGTAGAGGCTATATACAGTAGAGGCTATATACAGTAGAGTGGCTATATACAGTAGAGTGGCTATATACAGTAGAGGGTATATACAGTAGAGGCTATATACATTAGAGGCTATATACAGTAGAGAGGCTATATATACAGCTATATACAGAGAGGCTATATACAGTAGAGAGGCTATATACAGTAGAGGCTATATACAGTAGAGAGGCTATATACAGTAGAGAGGCTATATACAGTAGAGAGGTTATATACAGTAGAGAGGCTATATACAGTAGAGGGCTATATACAGTAGAGAGGCTATATACAGTAGAGGCTATATACAGTAGAGGCTATATACAGTAGAGAGGCTATATACAGTAGAGAGGTTATCTACAGTAGAGAGGCTATATGAAGTAGAGAGGCTATATACAGTAGAGAGGTTATATACAGTAGAGGCTATATACAGTAGAGATGCTATATACAGTAGAGAGGCTATATACAGTAGAGAGGTTATATACAGTAGAGGCTATATACAGTAGAGAGGCTATATACAGTAGAGGCTATATACAGTAGAGAGGCTATATACAGTAGAGAGGTTATATACAGTAGAGACGCTATATACAGTAGAGAGGCTATATACAGTAGAGAGGTTATATACAGTAGAGGCTATATACAGTAGAGTCTATATACAGTAGAGGCTATATACAGTAGAGGCTATATACAGTAGAGAGGTTATATACAGTAGAGGCTATATACAGTAGAGGCTATATACAGTAGAGAGGCTATATACAGTAGAGAGGTTATATACAGTAGAGAGGCTATATACAGTAGAGACGCTATATACAGTAGAGAGGCTATATACAGTAGAGAGGCTATATACAGTAGAAAGGTTATATACAGTAAAGGCTATTTACAGTAGAGGCTATATACAGTAGAGGCTATATACAGTAGAGAGGTTATATACAGTAGAGAGGCTATATACAGTAGAGCGGTTATATACAGTAGAGGCTATATACAGTAGAGGCTATATACAGTAGAGAGGCTATATACAGTAGAGAGGTTATATACAGCAGAGAGGTTATATACAGTAGAGACGCTATATACAGTAGAGAGGCTATATACAGTATAGAGGCTATATACAGTAGAAAGGTTATATACAGTAGAGTTTATAGTACAGTAGTAGAGGCTATATACAGTAGAGAGGCTATATACAGTAGAGAGCTATATACAGTAGAGAGGCTATATACAGTAGAGAGGCTATATACAGTAGAGAGGTTATATACAGCAGAGAGGCTATATACAGTAGAGAGCTATATACAGTAGAGAGGCTATATACAGTAGAGGCTATATACAGTAGAGAGGCTATATACAGTAGAGAGGCTATATACAGTAGAGAGGCTATATACAGTATACAGGCTATATACAGTAGAGAGGCTATATACAGTAGAGAGGCTATATATATACAGTAGAGAGGCTATATACAGTAGAGAGGCTATATACAGTAGAGAGGGTATATACAGTAGAGGCTATATACAGTAGAGAGGCTATATACAGTAGAGAGGCTATATACAGTAGAGGCTATATACAGTAGAGTGGCTATATACAGTAGAGAGGCTATATACAGTAGAGAGGCTATATACAGTAGAGAGGCTATATACAGTAGAGAGGCTATATACAGTAGAGAGGCTATATACAGTAGAGAGGTTATATACAGTAGAGAGGCTATATACAGTAGAGAGGTTATATACAGTAGAGTGGCTATATACAGTAGAGTGGCTATATACAGTAGAGGCTATATACAGTAGAGAGGTTATATACAGTAGAGAGATTATATACAGTAGAGGCTATATACAGTAGAGGCTATATACAGTAGAGAAGCTATATACAGTAGAGAGATTATCTACAGTAGAGAGGTTATATGAAGTAGAGAGGCTATATACAGTAAAGAGATTATATACAGTAGAGGCTACATACAGTAGAGGCTACATACAGTAGAGAGGCTACATACAGTAGAGGCTATATACAGTAGAGGCTATATACAGTAGAGAGGCTATATACAGTAGAGGCTATATACAGTAGAGAGGCTATATACAGTAGAGAGGCTATATACAGTAGAGGCTATATACAGTAGAGAGGCTATATACAGTAGAGAGGCTATATACAGTAGAGGCTATATACAGTAGAGGCTATATACAGTAGAGAGGCTATATACAGTAGACAGGCTATATACAGTAGACAGGCTGTATACAGTAGAGAGGCTATATAGAGTAGAGAGGCTATATACAGTAGAGAGGCTATATACAGTAGAGAGGCTATATACAGTAGAGAGGCTATATACAGTAGAGAGGCTATATACAGTAGAGAGGCTATATACAGTAGAGAGGCTATATACAGTAGAGGCTATATACAGTAGAGGCTATATACAGTAGAGAGGCTATATACAGTAGAGGTTATATACAGTAGAGAGGCTATATACAGTAGAGAGGCTATATACAGTAGAGAGGCTATATACAGTAGAGAGGCTATATACAGTAGAGTAGAGGCTATATACAGTAGAGAGGCTATATACAGTAGAGAGGCTATATACAGTAGAGAGGCTATATACAGTAGAGAGGCTATATACAGTAGAGAGGCTATATACAGTAGAGGGCTATATACAGTAGATGGGCTATATACAGTAGAGAGGCTATATACAGTATATACAGTAGAGAGGCTATATACAGTAGAGAGGCTATATACAGTAGAGAGGCTATATACAGTAGAGAGGCTATATACAGTAGAGAGTTTATATACAGTAAAGGCTATATACAGTAGAGGCTATATACAGTAGAGGCTATATACAGTAGAGAGGTTATATACAGTAGAGAGGCTATATACAGTAGAGAGGCTATATACAGTAGAGGCTATATACAGTAGAGAGGCTATATACAGTAGAGGCTATATACAGTAGAGGCTATATACAGTAGAGAGGTTATATACAGTAGAGAGGCTATATACAGTAGAGAGGCTATATACAGTAGAGAGGCTATATACAGTAGAGAGGCTATATACAGTAGAGAGGCTATATACAGTAGAGAGGCTATATATATACAGTAGTAGAGGCTATATACAGTAGAGAGGCTATATACAGTAGAGGCTATATACAGTACAGGCTATATACAGTAGAGAGGCTATATACAGTAGAGAGGCTATATACAGTAGAGAGGCTATATACAGTAGAGAGGCTATATACAGTACAGTAGAGGCTATATACAGTAGAGAGGCTATATACAGTAGAGAGGTTATATACAGTAGAGAGGCTATATACAGTAGAGAGGCTATATACAGTAGAGGGGATATATATACAGTAGAGAGGCTATATACAGTAGAGGCTATATACAGTAGAGGCTATATACAGTAGAGAGGTTATATACAGTAGAGAGGGTATATACAGTAGAGAGGCTATATACAGTAGAGAGGTTATATACAGTAGAGTGGCTATATACAGTAGAGTGGCTATATACAGTAGAGGCTATATACAGTAGAGAGGCTATATACAGTAGAGAGGCTATATACAGTAGAGAGGTTATATACAGTAGAGGCTATATACAGTAGAGGCTATATACAGTAGAGGCTATATACAGTAGAGGCTATATACAGTATATACAGTAGAGAGGTTATATACAGTAGAGGCTATATACAGTAGAGGCTATATACAGTAGAGGCTATATACAGTAGAGAGGTTATATACAGTAGAGGCTATATACAGTAGAGGCTATATACAGTAGAGAGGCTATATACAGTAGAGAGGTTATATACAGTAGAGAGGCTATATACAGTAGAGAGGCTATATACAGTAGAGAGGCTATATACAGTAGAGAGGTTATATACAGTAGAGAGGCTATATACAGTAGTTAGGCTATATACAGTAGAGGCTATATACAGTAGAGAGGCTATATACAGTAGAGGCTATATACAGTAGAGAGGCTATATACAGTAGAGAGGCTATATACAGTAGAGAGGCTATATACAGTAGAGAGGTTATATACAGTAGAGAGGCTATATACAGTAGAGGCTATATACAGTAGAGAGGTTATATACAGTAGAGAGGCTATATACAGTAGAGAGGTTATATACAGTAGAGGCTATATACAGTAGAGGCTATATACAGTAGAGAGGCTATATACAGTAGAGAGGTTATATACAGTAGAGAGGTTATATACAGTAGAGAGGCTATATACAGTAGAGAGGTTATATACAGTAGAGGCTATATACAGTAGAGGCTATATACAGTAGAGAGGCTATATACAGTAGAGAGGTTATATACAGTAGAGAGGCTATATACAGTAGAGAGGCTATATACAGTAGAGAGGCTATATACAGTAGAGGCTATATATAGTAGAGAGGCTATATACAGTAGAGAGGTTATATACAGTAGAGGCTATATAGTAGAGGCTATATACAGTAGAGAGGTTATATACAGTTATATACAGTAGAGGCTATATACAGTAGAGGCTATATACAGTAGAGAGGCTATATACAGTAGAGGCTATATACAGTAGAGGCTATATACAGTAGAGAGGCTATATACAGTAGAGAGGCTATATACAGTAGAGAGGCTATATACAGTAGAGAGGTTATATACAGTAGAGAGGTTATATACAGTAGAGAGGCTATATACAGTAGAGGTTATATACAGTAGAGAGGCTATATACAGTAGAGCTATATACAGTAGAGGCTATATACAGTAGCTATATACAGTAGAGGCTATATACAGTAGAGAGGTTATATACAGTAGAGAGGCTATATACAGTAGAGAGGCTATATACAGTAGAGAGGCTATATACAGTAGAGGCTATATACAGTAGAGAGGCTATATACAGTAGAGAGGCTATATACAGTAGAGAGGCTATATACAGTAGAGAGGTTATATACAGTAGAGAGGCTATATACAGTAGAGGCTATATACAGTAGAGAGGCTATATACAGTAGAGAGGTTATATACAGTAGAGGCTATATACAGTAGAGAGGCTATATACAGTAGAGAGGCTATATACAGTAGAGAGGCTATATACAGTAGAGAGGCTATATACAGTAGAGAGGCTATATACAGTAGAGAGGCTATATACAGTAGAGAGGCTATATACAGTAGAGAGGCTATATACAGTAGAGGCTATATACAGTAGAGAGGCTATATACAGTAGAGAGGCTATATACAGTAGAGAGGGTATATATACACAGTAGAGAGGCTATATACAGTAGAGAGGCTATATACAGTAGAGAGGCTATATACAGTAGAGGCTATATACAGTAGAGGCTATATACAGTAGAGAGGCTATATACAGTAGAGAGGCTATATACAGTAGAGAGGCTATATACAGTAGAGAGGCTATATACAGTAGAGGCTATATACAGTAGAGAGGCTATATACAGTAGAGGCTATATACAGTAGAGGCTATATACAGTAGAGAGGCTATATACAGTAGAGAGGCTATATACAGTAGAGAGGCTATATACAGTAGAGAGGCTATATACAGTAGAGAGGCTATATACAGTAGAGAGGCTATATACAGTAGAGGCTATATACAGTAGAGAGGCTATATACAGTAGAGGCTATATACAGTAGAGGCTATATACAGTAGAGGCTATATACAGTAGAGAGGCTATATACAGTAGAGAGGCTATATACAGTAGAGGCTATATACAGTAGAGAGGCTATATAGGCTATATACAGTAGAGAGGCTATATACAGTAGAGAGGCTATATACAGTAGAGGCTATATACAGTAGAGAGGCTATATACAGTAGAGAGGCTATATACAGTAGAGAGGCTATATACAGTAGAGAGGCTATATACAGTAGAGAGGCTATATACAGTAGAGAGGCTATATACAGTAGAGGCTATATACAGTAGAGAGGCTATATACAGTAGAGAGGCTATATACAGTAGAGAGGCTATATACAGTAGAGAGGCTATATACAGTAGAGAGGCTATATACAGTAGAGAGGCTATATACAGTAGAGAGGCTATATACAGTAGAGAGGTTATATACAGTAGAGGCTATATACAGTAGAGGCTATATACAGTAGAGGCTATATACAGTAGAGGCTATATACAGTAGAGAGGTTATATACAGTAGAGAGGCTATATACAGGAGAGAGGCTATATACAGTAGAGGCTATATACAGTAGAGAGGCTATATACAGTAGAGGCTATATACAGTAGAGGCTATATACAGTAGAGAGGTTATATACAGTAGAGCCGCTATATACAGTAGAGAGGCTATATACAGTAGAGAGGCTATATACAGTAGAGAGGCTATATACAGTAGAGGCTATATACAGTAGAGAGGCTATATACAGTAGAGAGGCTATATACAGTAGAGAGGCTATATACAGTAGAGAGGCTATATACAGTAGAGAGGCTATATACAGTAGAGAGGTTATATACAGTAGAGAGGCTATATACAGTAGAGGCTATATACAAAAGAGAGGTTATATACAGTAGAGGCTATATACAGTAGAGAGGCTATATACAGTAGAGGTTATATACAGTAGAGGCTATATACAGTAGAGGCTATATACAGTAGAGGCTATATACAGTAGAGAGGCTATATACAGTAGAGAGGCTATATACAGTAGAGGCTATATACAGTAGAGAGGCTATATACAGTAGAGAGGCTATATACAGTAGAGAGGCTATATACAGTAGAGAGGTTATATACAGTAGAGTGGCTATATACAGTAGAGAGGCTATATACAGTAGAGGCTATATACAGTAGAGAGGCTATATACAGTAGAGAGGTTATATACAGTAGAGGCTATATACAGTAGAGAGGCTATATACAGTAGAGAGGTTATATACAGTAGAGGCTATATACAGTAGAGGCTATATACAGTAGAGAGGTTATATACAGTAGAGAGGCTATATACAGTAGAGAGGCTATATACAGTAGAGGCTATATACAGTAGAGAGGCTATATACAGTAGAGGCTATATACAGTAGAGGCTATATACAGTAGAGGCTATATACAGTAGAGAGGTTATATACAGTAGAGAGGCTATATACAGTAGAGAGGCTATATACAGTAGAGAGGCTATATACAGTAGAGAGGCTATATACAGTAGAGGCTATATACAGTAGAGGCTATATACAGTAGAGGCTATATACAGTAGAGAGGTTATATACAGTAGAGGCTATATACAGTAGAGGCTATATACAGTAGAGAGGCTATATACAGTAGAGAGGTTATATACAGTAGAGGCTATATACAGTAGAGAGCTATATACAGTAGAGAGGCTATATACAGTAGAGGCTATATACAGTAGAGAGGCTATATACAGTAGAGAGGCTATATACAGTAGAGAGGCTATATACAGTAGAGGCTATATATAGTAGAGGCTATATACAGTAGAGAGGCTATATACAGTAGAGAGGCTATATACAGTAGAGAGGTTATATACAGTAGAGTGGCTATATACAGTAGAGAGGCTATATACAGTAGAGAGGCTATATACAGTAGAGGCTATATATAGTAGAGAGGCTATATACAGTAGAGAGGCTATATACAGTACAGTAGAGGCTATATACAGTAGAGGCTATATACAGTAGAGAGGCTATATACAGTAGAGAGGTTATATACAGTAGAGGCTATATACAGTAGAGAGTAGAGAGGCTATATCGAGTAGAGAGGCTATATACAGTAGAGGCTATATACAGTAGAGAGGCTATATACAGTAGAGAGGTTATATACAGTAGAGGCTATATACAGTAGAGGCTATATACAGTAGAGAGGCTATATACAGTAGAGGCTATATACAGTAGAGGCTATATACAGTAGAGAGGCTATATACAGTAGAGAGGTTATATACAGTAGAGAGACTATATACAGTAGAGAGGTTATATACAATATAGAGGTTATATACAGTAGAGAGGTTATATACAGTAGAGAGGTTATATACAGTAGAGAGGTTATATTCAGTAGAGGCTATATACAGTAGAGGCTATATACAGTAGAGAGGCTATATACAGTAGAGAGGTTATATACAGTAGAGATGCTATATACAGTAGAGAGGCTATATACAGTAGAGAGGCTATATACAGTAGAGAGGCTATATAGGCTAGTAGAGAGCTATATACAGTAGAGGCTATATACAGTAGAGAGGCTATATACAGTAGAGAGGCTATATACAGTAGAGAGGCTATATACAGTAGAGTGGCTATATATATACAGTAGAGAGGCTATATACAGTAGAGAGGCTATATACAGTAGAGGTATATATACAGTAGAGAGGCTATATACAGTAGAGAGGCTATATACAGTAGAGAGGCTATATACAGTAGAGAGGCTATATACAGTAGAGAGGCTATATACAGTAGAGGCTATATACAGTAGAGAGGCTATATACAGTAGAGAGGCTATATACAGTAGAGGCTATATACAGTAGAGAGGCTATATACAGTAGAGAGGCTATATACAGTAGAGGCTATATACAGTAGAGAGGCTATATACAGTAGAGAGGCTATATACAGTAGAGGCTATATACAGTAGAGAGGCTATATACAGTAGAGGCTATATACAGTAGAGGCTATATACAGTAGAGAGGCTATATACAGTAGTGAGGCTATATACAGTAGAGAGGCTCTATACAGTAGAGAGGCTATATACAGTAGAGAGGCTATATACAGTAGAGGCTATATACAGTAGAGAGGCTATATACAGTAGAGAGGGCTATATACAGTAGAGAGGCTATATACAGTAGAGAGGCTATATACAGTAGAGGCTATATACAGTAGAGAGGCTATATACAGTAGAGAGGCTATATACAGTAGAGAGGCTATATACAGTAGAGGCTATATACAGTAGAGAGGCTATATACAGTAGAGAGGCTATATACAGTAGAGAGGCTATATACAGTAGAGAGGGTATATACAGTAGAGAGGCTATATACAGTAGAGAGGCTATATACAGTAGAGAGGCTATATACAGTAGAGGCTATATACAGTAGAGAGGCTATATACAGTAGAGGCTATATACAGTAGAGGCTATATACAGTAGAGAGGCTATATACAGTAGAGAGGTTATATACAGTAGAGAGGCTATATACAGTAGAGGCTATATACAGTAGAGCCTATATACAGTAGAGAGGCTATATACAGTAGAGGCTATATACAGTAGAGAGGCTATATACAGTAGAGGCTATATACAGTAGAGGCTATATACAGTAGAGAGGCTATATACAGTAGTGAGGCTATATACAGTAGAGAGGCTTTATACAGTAGAGGCTATATACAGTAGAGGCTATATACAGTAGAGGCTATATACAGTAGAGAGGCTATATACAGTAGAGAGGTTATATACAGTAGAGGCTATATACAGTAGAGAGGCTATATACAGTAGAGGTTTATATACAGTAGAGAGGCTATATGTAGAGAGGCTATATACAGTAGAGGCTATATACAGTAGAGGTTATATACAGTAGAGGCTATATACAGTAGAGAGACTATATACAGTAGAGGCTATATACAGTAGTGAGGTTATATACAGTAGAGAGGCTATATACAGTAGAGAGGCTATATACAGTAGAGAGGTTATATACAGTAGAGGCTATATACAGTAGAGAGATTATATACAGTAGAGGCTATATACAGTAGAGGATATATACAGTAGAGAGGCTATATAGAGTAGAGAGGTTATATACAGTAGAGAGGCTATATACAGTAGAGAGGGTATATTCAGTAGAGGCTATATACAGTAGAGGCTATATACAGTAGAGAGACTATATACAGTAGAGAGGTTATATACAGTAGAGGCTATATACAGTAGAGAGGCTATATACAGTAGAGAGGCTATATACAGTAGAGAGGCTATATACAGTAGAGTGGCTATATACAGTAGAGAGGCTATATACAGTAGAGGCTATATACAGTAGAGGCTATATACAGTAGAGAGGCTATATACAGTAGAGTGGCTATATACAGTAGAGAGGCTATATACAGTAGAGTGGCTATATACAGTAGAGAGGCTATATACAGTAGAGAGGCTATATACAGTAGAGTGGCTATATACAGTAGAGTGGCTATATACAGTAGAGAGGCTATATACAGTAGAGTGGCTATATACAGTAGAGAGGCTATATACAGTAGAGAGGCTATATACAGTAGAGAGGCTATATACAGTAGAGGCTATATACAGTAGAGTGGCTATATACAGTAGAGAGGCTATATACAGTAGAGAGGCTATATACAGTAGAGAGGCTATATACAGTAGAGAGGCTATATACAGTAGAGGCTATATACAGTAGAGAGGTTATATACAGTAGAGAGATTATATACAGTAGAGGCTATATACAGTAGAGGCTATATACAGTAGAGAGGCTATATACAGTAGAGAGATTATCTACAGTAGAGAGGCTATATACAGTAGAGAGATTATCTACAGTAGAGAGGTTATATGAAGTAGAGAGGCTATATACAGTAGAGAGGTTATATACAGTGGAGGCTATAAACAGTAGAGGCTATATACAGTAGAGAGGCTACATAGAGTAGAGAGGTTATGTACAGTAGAGAGGCTATATACAGTAGAGAGGTTATATACAGTAGAGGCTATATATAGTAGAGAGGCTATATACAGTAGAGAGGTTATATACAGTAGAGGCTATATACAGTAGAGGCTATATACAGTAGAGAGGTTATATACAGTAGAGGCTATATACAGTAGAGGCTATATGCAGTAGAGAGGCTATATACAGTAGAGAGGCTATATACAGTAGAGAGCTATATACAGTAGAGAGGCTATATACAGTAGAGAGGCTATATACAGTAGAGGCTATATACAGTAGAGGCTATATACAGTAGAGAGGCTATATACAGTAGAGGCTATATACAGTATAGAGGCTATATACAGTAGAGAGGCTATATACAGTAGAGGCTATATACAGTAGAGAGGCTATATACAGTAGAGAGGTTATATACAGTAGAGAGGCTATATACAGTAGAGAGGCTATATACAGTAGAGAGGCTATATACAGTAGAGCTAGAGGCTATATACAGTAGAGGCTATATACAGTAGAGAGGCTATATACAGTAGAGGCTATATACAGTAGAGGCTATATACAGTAGAGAGGCTATATACAGTAGAGAGGCTATATACAGTAGAGAGGCTATATACAGTAGAGAGGCTATATACAGTAGATACAGGCTATATACAGTAGAGGCTATATACAGTAGAGAGGCTATATACAGTAGAGAGGTTATATACAGTAGAGGCTATATACAGTAGAGGCTATATACAGTAGAGAGGCTATATACAGTAGAGAGGCTATATACAGTAGAGAGGCTATATACAGTAGAGAGGCTATATACAGTAGAGAGGCTATATACAGTAGAGAGGCTATATACAGTAGAGAGGCTATATACAGTAGAGAGGCTATATACAGTAGAGAGGTTATATACAGTAGAGAGGCTATATACAGTAGAGAGGCTATATACAGTAGAGAGGCTATATACAGTAGAGAGGCTATATACAGTAGAGGCTATATACAGTAGAGAGGCTATATACAGTAGAGAGGCTATATACAGTAGAGTGGCTATATACAGTAGAGGCTATATACAGTAGAGAGGCTATATACAGTAGAGTGGCTATATACAGTAGAGAGGCTATATACAGTAGAGAGGCTATATACAGTAGAGAGGCTATATACAGTAGAGGCTATATACAGTAGAGTGGCTATATACAGTAGAGAGGCTATATACAGTAGAGAGGCTATATACAGTAGAGAGGCTATATACAGTAGAGAGGCTATATACAGTAGAGAGGCTATATACAGTAGAGAGGCTATATACAGTAGAGAGGCTATATACAGTAGAGAGGCTATATACAGTAGAGAGGCTATATACAGTAGAGAGGCTATATACAGTAGAGAGGTTATATACAGTAGAGAGGCTATATACAGTAGAGAGGTTATATACAGTAGAGAGGCTATATACAGTAGAGAGGCTATATACAGTAGAGAGGCTATATACAGTAGAGGCTATATACAGTAGAGAGGCTATATACAGTAGAGAGGTTATATACTTTAGAGGCTATATACAGTAGAGGCTATATAAAGTAGAGAGGTTATATACAGTAGAGGCTATATACAGTAGAGAGGCTATGTACAGTAGAGAGGTTATATACAGTAGAGAGGTTATATACAGTAGAGAGGTTACATACAGTAGAGAGGTTATATACAGTAGAGGCTATATACAGTAGAGGCTATATACAGTAGAGTGGCTATATACAGTAGAGAGGCTATATACAGTAGAGAGGCTATATACAGTAGAGAGGCTATATACAGTAGAGGCTATATACAGTAGAGGCTATATACAGTAGAGAGGCTATATACAGTAGAGGCTATATACAGTAGAGGGCTATATACAGTAGAGAGGCTATATACAGTAGAGGCTATATACAGTAGAGAGGCTATATACAGTAGAGAGGTTATATACAGTAGAGGCTATATACAGTAGAGGCTATATACAGTAGAGAGGCTATATACAGTAGAGAGGCTATATACAGTAGAGGCTATATACAGTAGAGGCTATATACAGTAGAGGCTATATACAGTAGAGGCTATATACAGTAGAGAGGCTATATACAGTAGAGGCTATATACAGTAGAGAGGCTATATACAGTAGAGAGGTTATATACAGTAGAGAGGTTATATACAGTAGAGAGGTTATATACAGTAGAGAGGTTATATACAGTAGAGAGGTTATATACAGTAGAGGCTATATACAGTAGAGGCTATATACAGTAGAGAGGCTATATACAGTAGAGAGGTTATAACAGTAGAGAGGTTATATACAGTAGAGTGGCTATATACTGTAGAGAGGCTATATACAGTAGAGAGGGTATATACAGTAGAGGCTATATACAGTAGAGAGGCTATATACAGTAGAGAGGCTATATACAGTAGAGGCTATATACAGTAGAGAGGCTATATACAGTAGAGAGGCTATATACAGTAGAGAGGCTATATACAGTAGAGAGGCTATATACAGTAGAGAGGCTATATACAGTAGAGAGGCTATATACAGTAGAGAGGCTATATACAGTAGAGAGGTTATATACAGTAGAGAGGCTATATACAGTAGAGCGGTTATATACAGTAGAGGCTATATACAGTAGAGGCTATATACAGTAGAGAGGCTATATACAGTAGAGGCTATATACAGTAGAGAGGGCTATATACAGTAGAGGCTATATACAGTAGAGGCTATATACAGTAGAGAGGCTATATACAGTAGAGGCTATATACAGTAGAGGCTATATACAGTAGAGGCTAGGTTATATACAGTAGAGAGGCTATATACAGTAGAGGCTATATACAGTAGAGGCTATATACAGTAGAGAGGCTATATACAGTAGAGAGGTTATATACAGTAGAGAGGTTATATACAGTAGAGGCTATATACAGTAGAGGTTATATACAGTAGAGGCTATATACAGTAGAGGCTATATACAGTAGAGAGGCTATATACAGTAGAGAGGCTATATACAGTAGAGAGGCTATATACAGTAGAGAGGCTATATACAGCTATATACAGTAGAGGCTATATACAGTAGAGACGCTATATACAGTAGAGAGGCTATATACAGTAGAGAGGTTATATACAGTAGATGCTATATACTGTAGAGGCTATATACAGTAGAGAGGTTATATACAGTAGAGGCTATATACAGTAGAGGCTATATACAGTAGAGAGGCTATATACAGTAGAGGCTATATACAGTAGAGGCTATATACAGTAGAGAGGCTATATACAGTAGAGAGGTTATATACAGTAGAGAGACTATATACAGTAGAGAGGCTATATACAGTAGAGAGGTTATATACAGTAGAGAGGTTATATACAGTAGAGAGGCTATATACAGTAGAGGCTATATACAGTAGAGAGGCTATATACAGTAGAGAGGTTATATACAGTAGAGGCTATATACAGTAGAGGCTATATACAGTAGAGAGGCTATATACAGTAGAGAGGTTATATACAGTAGAGGCTATATACAGTAGAGGCTATATACAGTAGAGAGGCTATATACAGTAGAGGCTATATACAGTAGAGAGGTTATATACAGTAGAGAGGCTATATACAGTAGAGAGGCTATATACAGTAGAGAGGCTATATACAGTAGAGAGGCTATATACAGTAGAGAGGCTATATACAGTAGAGAGGTTATATACAGTAGAGAGGCTATATACAGTAGAGGCTATATACAGTAGAGGCTATATACAGTAGAGGCTATATACAGTAGAGGCTATATACAGTAGAGGCTATATACAGTAGAGGTTATATACAGTAGAGAGGCTATATACACAGTAGAGGCTATATACAGTAGAGGCTATATACAGTAGAGAGGCTATATACAGTAGAGAGGCTATATACAGTAGAGGCTATATACAGTAGAGAGGCTATATACAGTAGAGAGGCTATATACAGTAGAGGCTATATACAGTAGAGAGGCTATATACAGTAGAGTGGCTATATACAGCTTAGAGGCTATATACAGTAGAGAGGCTATATACAGTAGAGAGGCTATATACAGTAGAGGCTATATATAGTAGAGAGGCTATATACAGTAGAGAGGTTATATACAGTAGAGGCTATATACAGTAGAGAGGTTATATACAGTAGAGGTTATATACAGTAGAGGCTATATACAGTAGAGAGGTTATATACAGTAGAGGTTATATACAGTAGAGGCTATATACAGTAGAGGCTATATACAGTAGAGAGGCTATATACAGTAGAGAGGTTATATACAGTAGAGGCTATATATAGTAGAGAGGCTATATACAGTAGAGGTTATATACAGTAGAGGCTATATATAGTAGAGAGGCTATATACAGTAGAGGCTATATAGAGTAGAGAGGCTATATACAGTATAGGCTATATACAGTAGAGAGGCTATATACAGTAGAGAGGTTATATACAGTAGAGGCTATATACAGTAGAGGCTATATACAGTAGAGAGGCTATATACAGTAGAGAGGCTATATACAGTAGAGGCTATATATAGTAGAGAGGCTATATACAGTAGAGAGGTTATATACAGTAGAGGCTATATACAGTAGAGGCTATATACAGTAGAGAGGTTATATACAGTAGAGGCTATATACAGTAGAGGCTATATACAGTAGAGAGGCTATATACAGTAGAGAGGTTATATACAGTAGAGAGGCTATATACAGTAGAGAGGCTATATACAGTAGAGAGGCTATATACAGTAGAGAGGCTATATACAGTAGAGGCTATATACAGTAGAGAGGCTATATACAGTAGAGCGGTTATATACAGTAGAGGCTATATACAGTAGAGGCTATATACAGGAGGCTATATACAGTAGAGAGGTTATATACAGTAGAGAGGCTATATACAGGAGAGGTTATATACAGTAGAGGCTATATACAGTAGAGAGGCTATATACAGTAGAGAGGCTATATACAGTAGAGAGGTTATATACAGTAGAGGCTATATACAGTAGAGAGGCTATATACAGTAGAGAGGTTATATACAGTAGAGGCTATATACAGTAGAGGCTATATACAGTAGAGAGGTTATATACAGTAGAGGCTATATACAGTAGAGGCTATATACAGTAGAGAGGCTATATACAGTAGAGGCTATATACAGTAGATACAGTAGAGAGGCTATATACAGTAGAGAGGCTATATACAGTAGAGAGGCTATATACAGTAGAGAGGCTATATACAGTAGAGGCTATATACAGTAGAGGTTATATACAGTAGAGGCTATATACAGTAGAGAGGTTATATACAGTAGAGGCTATATACAGTAGAGGCTATATACAGTAGAGAGGCTATATACAGTAGAGAGGTTATATACAGTAGAGGCTATATACAGTAGAGAGGCTATATACAGTACAGTAGAGGTTATATACAGTAGAGGCTATATACAGTAGAGGCTATATACAGTAGAGAGGTTATATACAGTAGAGGCTATATACAGTAGAGGCTATATACAGTAGAGAGGCTATATACAGTAGAGAGGCTATATACAGTAGAGGCTATATACAGTAGAGGCTATATACAGTAGAGGCTATATACAGTAGAGAGGCTATATACAGTAGAGAGGTTATATACAGTAGAGGTTATATACAGTAGAGGCTATATACAGTAGAGAGGCTATATACAGTAGAGGCTATATACAGTAGAGGCTATATACAGTAGAGAGGCTATATACAGTAGAGAGGTTATATACAGTAGAGGCTATATACAGTAGAGGCTATATACAGTAGAGAGGTTATATACAGTAGAGGCTATATACAGTAGAGGCTATATACAGTAGAAAGGCTATATACAGTAGAGAGGTTATATACAGTAGAGGCAATATACAGTAGAGATGTTATATACAGTAGAGAGGCTATATACAGTAGAGCGGTTATATACAGTAGAGAGGCTATATACAGTAGAGAGGCTATATACAGTAGAGAGGTTATATACAGTAGAGGCTATATACAGTAGAGGCTATATACAGTAGAGGCTATATACAGTAGAGAGGCTATATACAGTAGAGAGGTTATATACAGTAGAGAGGTTATATACAGTAGAGAGGTTATATACAGTAGAGAGGTTATATACAGTAGAGGCTATATACAGTAGAGGCTATATACAGTAGAGAGGCTATATACAGTAGAGAGGTTATCTACAGTAGAGAGGTTATATGAAGTAGAGAGGCTATATACAGTAGAGAGGTTATATACAGTAGAGGCTATATACAGTAGAGGCTATATACAGTAGAGAGGCTATATACAGTAGAGAGGTTATATACAGTAGAGGCTATATACAGTAGAGGCTATATACAGTAGAGAGGCTATATACAGTAGAGAGGTTATATACAGTAGAGAGGCTATATACAGTAGAGAGGCTATATACAGTAGAGGCTATATACAGTAGAGGCTATATACAGTAGAGAGGCTATATACAGTAGAGAGGTTATATACAGTAGAGACGCTATATACAGTAGAGAGGCTATATACAGTAGAGAGGTTATATACAGTAGAGGCTATATACAGTAGAGTCTATATACAGTAGAGGCTATATACAGTAGAGGCTATATACAGTAGAGAGGTTATATACAGTAGAGGCTATATACAGTAGAGAGGCTATATACAGTAGAGGCTATATACAGTAGAGGCTATATACAGTAGAGGTTATATACAGTAGAGGCTATATACAGTAGAGAGGCTATATACAGTAGAGGCTATATACAGTAGAGAGGCTATATACAGTAGAGGCTATATACAGTAGAGGCTATATACAGTAGAGGCTATATATACTAGTACAGAGAGGTTATATACAGTAGAGAGGCTATATACAGTAGAGAGGCTATATACAGTAGAGAGGTTATATACAGTAGAGGCTATATACAGTAGAGCTATATACAGGCTATATACAGTAGAGGCTATATACAGTAGAGGCTATATACAGTAGAGAGGTTATATACAGTAGAGAGGTTATATACAGTAGAGGCTATATACAGTAGAGGCTATATACAGTAGAGAGGCTATATACAGTAGAGAGGTTATATACAGTAGAGGCTATATACAGTAGAGAGGTTATATACAGTAGAGGCTATATACAGTAGAGAGGCTATATACAGTAGAGAGGTTATATACAGTAGAGGCTATATACAGTAGAGAGGCTATATACAGTAGAGAGGTTATATACAGTAGAGAGGCTATATACAGTAGAGAGGCTATATACAGTAGAGGCTATATACAGTAGAGAGGCTATATACAGTAGAGAGGCTATATACAGTAGAGAGGCTATATACAGTAGAGGCTATATACAGTAGAGAGGCTATATACAGTAGAGAGGTTATATACAGTAGAGGCTATATACAGTAGAGGCTATATACAGTAGAGAGGTTATATACAGTAGAGGCTATATACAGTAGAGGCTATATACAGTAGAGAGGCTATATACAGTAGAGAGGCTATATACAGTAGAGAGGTTATATACAGTAGAGGCTATATACAGTAGAGGCTATATACAGTAGAGAGGCTATATACAGTAGAGAGGCTATATACAGTAGAGAGGTTATATACAGTAGAGAGGCTATATACAGTAGCTATAGAGGCTATATACAGTAGAGAGGTTATATACAGTAGAGGCTATATACAGTAGAGAGGTTATATACAGTAGAGGTTATATACAGTAGAGATGCTATATACAGTAGAGAGGCTATATACAGTAGAGAGGCTATATACAGTAGAAAGGTTATATACAGTAAATGCTATTTACAGTAGAGGCTATATACAGTAGAGGCTATATACAGTAGAGAGTTTATACAGTAGAGAGGCTATATACAGTAGAGCGGTTATATACAGTAGAGGCTATATACAGTAGAGGCTATATACAGTAGAGGCTATATACAGTAGAGAGGTTATATACAGCAGAGAGGTTATATACAGTAGAGACGCTATATACAGTAGAGAGGCTATATACAGTAGAGAGGCTATATACAGTAGAAAGGTTATATACAGTAACGGCTATTTACAGTAGAGGCTATATACAGTAGAGGCTATATACAGTAGAGAGGTTATATACAGTAGAGGCTATATACAGTAGAGGCTATATACAGTAGAGAGGCTATATACAGTAGAGAGGTTATATACAGTAGAGGCTATATATAGTAGAGAGGCTATATACAGTAGAGAGGTTATATACAGTAGAGGCTATATACAGTAGAGGCTATATACAGTAGAGAGGTTATATACAGTAGAGGCTATATACAGTAGAGGCTATATGCAGTAGAGAGGCTATATACAGTAGAGAGGCTATATACAGTACAGAGATTATATACAGTAGCGAGGCTATATACAGCAGAGGCTATATACAGTAGAGAGGCTATGTACAGTAGAGAGGTTATATACAGGAGAGGTTATATACAGTAGAGAGGTTATATACAGTAGAGAGGTTATATACAGTAGATGCTATATACAGTAGAGGCTATATACAGTAGAGAGGTTATATACAGTAGAGAGGTTATATACAGTAGAGGCTATATACAGTAGAGGCTATATACAGTAGAGAGGCTATATACAGTAGAGAGGTTATATACAGTAGAGGCTATATACAGTAGAGAGGTTATATACAGTAGAGGCTATATACAGTAGAGAGGCTATATACAGTAGAGAGGTTATATACAGTAGAGGCTATATACAGTAGAGGCTATATACAGTAGAGAGGCTATATACAGTAGAGAGGCTATATACAGTAGAGAGGCTATATACAGTAGAGGCTATATACAGTAGAGGCTATATACAGTAGAGGCTATATACAGTAGAGGCTATATACAGTAGAGAGGCTATATACAGTAGAGAGGTTATATACAGTAGAGAGGTTATATACAGTAGAGAGGTTATATACAGTAGAGGCTATATACAGTAGAGGCTATATACAGTAGAGAGGCTATATACAGTAGAGAGGTTATCTACAGTAGAGAGGTTATATGAAGTAGAGAGGCTATATACAGTAGAGAGGTTATATACAGTAGAGGCTATATACAGTAGAGATGTTATATACAGTAGAGAGGCTATATACAGTAGAGCGGTTATATACAGTAGAGGCTATATACAGTAGAGGCTATATACAGTAGAGAGGCTATATACAGTAGAGAGGTTATATACAGTAGAGACGCTATATACAGTAGAGAGGCTATATACAGTAGAGGCTATATACAGTAGAGAGGCTATATACAGTAGAGAGGCTATATACAGTAGAGGCTATATACAGTAGAGGTTATATACAGTAGAGTGGCTATATACAGTAGAGGCTATATACAGTAGAGAGGCTATATACAGTAGAGAGGCTATATACAGTATAGGCTATATACAGTAGAGAGGCTATATACAGTAGAGAGGTTATATACAGTAGAGGCTATATACAGTAGAGGCTATATACAGTAGAGAGGCTATATACAGTAGAGAGGCTATATACAGTAGAGGCTATATACAGTAGAGAGGCTATATACAGTAGAGAGGTTATATACAGTAGAGGCTATATACAGTAGAGAGGCTATATACAGTAGAGAGGTTATATACAGTAGAGGCTATATACAGTAGAGGCTATATACAGTAGAGAGGTTATATACAGTAGAGGCTATATACAGTAGAGGCTATATACAGTAGAGAGGCTATATACAGTAGAGAGGTTATATACAGTAGAGAGGCTATATACAGTAGAGAGGCTATATACAGTAGAGGCTATATACAGTAGAGAGGCTATATACAGTAGAGGCTATATACAGTAGAGGTTATATACAGTAGAGGCTATATACAGTAGAGGCTATATACAGTAGAGAGGCTATATACAGTAGAGAGGCTATATACAGTAGAGAGGTTATATACAGTAGAGGCTATATACAGTAGAGGCTATATACAGTAGAGAGGCTATATACAGTAGAGAGGCTATATACAGTAGAGGCTATATACAGTAGAGAGGTTATATACAGTAGAGAGGCTATATACAGTAGAGAGGCTATATACAGTAGAGGCTATATACAGTAGAGAGGCTATATACAGTAGAGAGGCTATATACAGTAGAGGCTATATACAGTAGAGGCTATATACAGTAGAGAGGTTATATACAGTAGAGGCTATATACAGTAGAGGCTATATGCAGTAGAGAGGCTATATACAGTAGAGAGGCTATATACAGTACAGAGATTATATACAGTAGCGAGGCTATATACAGAAGAGGCTATATACATTAGAGAGGCTATATTCAGTAGAGAGGTTATATACAGTAGAGAGGCTATATACAGTAGAGAGGCTATATACAGTAGAGGCTATATACAGTAGAGGCTATATACAGTAGAGGCTATATACAGTAGAGAGGCTATATTCAGTAGTGAGGCTATATACAGTAGTGAGGCTATATACAGTATATACAGTAGAGAGGCTATATACAGTATATACAGTAGAGGCTCTATACAGTAGAGAGGCTATATACAGTAGAGGATATATACAGTAGAGGCTATATACAGTAGATAGGCTATATACAGTAGAGAGGCTATATACAGTAGAGGCTATATACAGTAGAGAGGCTATATACAGTAGAGAGGCTATATACAGTAGAGAGGCTATATACAGTAGAGGCTATATACAGTAGAGGCTATATACAGTAGAGGCTATATACAGTAGAGAGGCTATATACAGTAGAGGCTATATACAGTAGAGAGGCTATATACAGTAGAGGCTATATACAGTAGAGGCAATATACAGTAGAGGCTATATACAGTAGAGGCTATATACAGTAGAGAGGCTATATAGGTTATATACAGTAGAGAGGCTATATACAGTAGAGAGGCTATATACAGTAGAGTGGCTATATACAGTAGAGAGGCTATATACAGTAGAGAGGTTATATACAGTAGAGAGGTTATATACAGTAGAGAGGTTATATACAGTAGAGGCTATATACAGTAGAGGCTATATACAGTAGAGAGGCTATATACAGTAGAGAGGCTATATACAGTAGAGAGGCTATATACAGTAGAGAGGTTATATACAGTAGAGGCTATATACAGTAGCTATATACAGAGGCTATATACAGTAGAGAGGCTATATACAGTAGAGAGGCTATATACAGTAGAGAGTTATATACAGTAGAGGCTATATACAGTAGAGGCTATATACAGTAGAGAGGCTATATACAGTAGAGAGGCTATATACAGTAGAGGCTATATACAGTAGAGAGGCTATATACAGTAGAGAGGCTATATACAGTAGAGGCTATATACAGTAGAGGCTATATACAGTAGAGAGGCTATATACAGTAGAGGCTATATACAGTAGAGGCTATATACAGTAGAGAGGCTATATACAGTAGAGAGGCTATATACAGTAGAGAGGCTATATACAGTAGAGAGGCTATATACAGTAGAGGGTTATATACAGTAGAGGCTATATACAGTAGAGGCTATATACAGTAGAGAGGTTATATACAGTAGAGGCTATATACAGTAGAGGCTATATACAGTAGAGAGGCTATATACAGTAGAGAGGCTATATATACAGTATATACAGAGATTATATACAGTAGCGAGGCTATATACAGCAGAGGCTATATACAGTAGAGAGGCTATATACAGTAGAGAGGTTATATACAGTAGAGGCTATATACAGTAGAGGCTATATACAGTAGAGAGGCTATATACAGTAGAGAGGCTATATACAGTAGAGGTTATATACAGTAGAGGCTATATACAGTAGAGGCTATATACAGTAGAGAGGTTATATACAGTAGAGGCTATATACAGTAGAGGCTATATACAGTAGAGAGGTTATATACAGTAGAGAGATTATATACAGTAGCGAGGCTATATACAGAAGAGGCTATATACATTAGAGAGGCTATATTCAGTAGAGAGGTTATGTACAGTAGAGTGGCTATATACAGCTGAGAGGCTATATACAGTAGAGAGGCTATATACAGTAGAGAGGCTATATACAGTAGAGGCTATATATAGTAGAGAGGCTATATACAGTAGAGAGGTTATATACAGTAGAGGCTATATACAGTAGAGAGGTTATATACAGTAGAGGTTATATACAGTAGAGGCTATATACAGTAGAGAGGTTATATACAGTAGTAGAGAGGCTATATACAGTAGAGGCTATATACAGTAGAGGCTATATACAGTAGAGAGGTTATATACAGTAGAGGCTATATACAGTAGGCTATATACAGTAGAGAGGTTATATACAGTAGAGGCTATATACAGTAGAGGCTATATACAGTAGAGAGGCTATATACAGTAGAGAGGCTATATACAGTAGAGGCTATATACAGTAGAGAGGCTATATACAGTAGAGACGTTATATAGAGTAGAGAGGCTATATATAGTAGAGAGGCTATATACAGTAGAGAGGTTATATACAGTAGAGAGGCTATATACAGTAGAGCGGTTATATACAGTAGAGGCTATATACAGTAGAGGCTATATACAGTAGAGAGGCTATATACAGTAGAGAGGTTATATACAGTAGAGACGCTATATACAGTAGAGGCTATATACAGTAGAGAGGCTATATACAGTAGAGAGGCTATATACAGTAGAGAGGCTATATACAGTAGAGAGGCTATATACAGTAGAGGCTATATACAGTAGAGGCTATATACAGTAGAAAGGCTATATACAGTAGAGAGGTTATATACAGTAGAGGCAATATACAGTAGAGATGTTATATACAGTAGAGAGGCTATATACAGTAGAGCGGTTATATACAGTAGAGGCTATATACAGTAGAGGCTATATACAGTAGAGAGGCTATATACAGTAGAGAGGCTATATACAGTAGAGAGGCTATATACAGTAGAGAGGCTATATACAGTAGAGGATATATACAGTAGAGAGGCTATATACAGTAGAGGCTATATACAGTAGAGGCTATATACAGTAGAGAGGCTATATACAGTAGAGGCTATATACAGTAGAGGCTATATACAGTAGAGGCTATATACAGTAGAGAGGCTATATACAGTAGAGGCTATATACAGTAGAGAGGCTATATACAGTAGAGAGGCTATATACAGTAGAGAGGCTATATACAGTAGAGGCTATATACAGTAGAGGCTATATACAGTAGAGAGGCTATATACAGTAGAGAGGCTATATACAGTAGAGGCTATATACAGTAGAGAGGCTATATACAGTAGAGAGGCTATATACAGTAGAGAGGCTATATACAGTAGAGAGGCTATATACAGTAGAGAGGCTATATACAGTAGAGAGGCTATATACAGTAGAGAGGCTATATACAGTAGAGAGGCTATATACAGTAGAGAGGCTATATACAGTAGAGAGGCTATATACAGTAGAGGCTATATATAGTAGAGAGGCTATATACAGTAGAGAGGTTATATACAGTAGAGGCTATATACAGTAGAGGCTATATACAGTAGAGAGGTTATATACAGTAGAGGCTATATACAGTAGAGGCTATATACAGTAGAGAGGCTATATACAGTAGAGGCTATATACAGTAGAGGCTATATACAGTAGAGGCTATATACAGTAGAGAAGTTATATACAGTAGAGCCGCTATATACAGTAGAGGCTATATACAGTAGAGAGGTTATATACAGTAGAGGCTATATACAGTAGAGGCTATATACAGTAGAGGCTATATACAGTAGAGGCTATATACAGTAGAGAGGTTATATACAGTAGAGAGGCTATATACAGTAGAGGCTATATACAGTAGAGGCTATATACAGTAGAGAGGTTATATACAGTAGAGAGGCTATATACAGTAGAGAGGCTATATACAGTAGAGAGGCTATATACAGTAGAGGCTATATACAGTAGAGGCTATATACAGTAGAGGTTATATACAGTAGAGAGGCTATATACAGTAGAGGCTATATACAGTAGAGAGGCTATATACAGTAGAGAGGCTATATACAGTAGAGAGGCTATATACAGTAGAGAGGCTATATACAGTAGAGAGGCTATATACAGTAGAGGCTATATACAGTAGAGAGGCTATATACAGTAGAGGCTATATACAGTAGAGAGTTATATACAGTAGAGGCTATATACAGTAGAGAGGGTATATACAGTAGAGAGGCTATATACAGTAGAGGCTATATACAGTAGAGAGGCTATATACAGTAGAGAGGCTATATACAGTAGAGAGGCTATATACAGTAGAGAGGCTATATACAGTAGAGAGGTTATATACAGTAGAGGCTATATACAGTAGAGGCTATATACAGTAGAGAGGCTATATACAGTAGAGAGGCTATATACAGTAGAGAGGCTATATACAGTAGAGGCTATATACAGTAGAGGCTATATACAGTAGAGAGGTTATATACAGTAGAGGCTATATACAGTAGAGGCTATATACAGTAGAGAGGCTATATACAGTAGAGGCTATATACAGTAGAGGCTATATACAGTAGAGGCTATATACAGTAGAGAGGCTATATACAGTAGAGAGGCTATATACAGTAGAGAGGCTATATACAGTAGAGAGGCTATATACAGTAGAGAGGCTATATACAGTAGAGAGGCTATATACAGTAGAGAGGCTATATACAGTAGAGAGGCTATATACAGTAGAGGGGCTATATACAGTAGGGGCTATATACAGTAGAGGCTATATACAGTAGAGAGGCTATATACAGTAGAGGCTATATACAGTACAGTAGAGGCTATATACAGTAGTAGAGGTTATATACAGTAGAGGCTATATACTGTAGAGGCTATATACAGTAGAGAGGTTATATACAGTAGAGGCTATATACAGTAGAGGCTATATACAGTAGAGAGGCTATATACAGTAGAGGCTATATACAGTAGAGAGGCTATATACAGTAGAGAGGCTATATACAGTAGAGAGGCTATATACAGTAGAGAGATTATATACAGTAGCGAGGCTATATACAGCAGAGGCTATATACAGTAGAGAGGCTATATACAGTAGAGAGGTTATATACAGTAGAGAGGTTATATACAGTAGAGAGGTTATATACAGTAGAGAGGTTATATACAGTAGAGGCTATATACAGTAGAGGCTATATACAGTAGAGAGGCTATATACAGTAGAGAGGTTATATACAGTAGAGGCTATATACAGTAGAGGCTATATACAGTAGAGAGGCTATATACAGTAGAGAGGCTATATACAGTAGAGAGGCTATATACAGTAGAGGCTATATACAGTAGAGAGGCTATATACAGTAGAGGCTATATACAGTAGAGAGGTTATATACAGTAGAGAGGCTATATACAGTAGAGGCTATATACAGTAGAGAGGTTACGTACAGTAGAGAGGCTATATACAGTAGAGAGGCTATATACAGTACAGAGGCTATATACAGTAGAGGCTATATACAGTAGAGAGGCTATATACAGTAGAGAGGCTATATACAGTAGAGGCTATATACAGTAGAGAGGCTATATACAGTAGAAAGGCTATATACAGTAGAGAGGTTATATACAGTAGAGGCTATATACAGTAGAGAGGCTATATACAGTAGAGAGGCTATATACAGTAGAGAGGTTATATACAGTAGAGAGGCTATATACAGTAGAGAGGCTATATACAGTAGAGAGGTTATATACAGTAAAGGCTATTTACAGTAGAGGCTATATACAGTAGAGGCTATATACAGTAGAGAGGTTATATACAGTAGAGGCTATATACAGTAGAGGCTATATACAGTAGAGAGGCTATATACAGTAGAGAGGTTATATACAGTAGAGAGGCTATATACAGTAGAGAGGTTATATACAGTAGAGTGTCTATATACAGTAGAGTGGCTATATACAGTAGAGGCTATATACAGTAGAGAGGTTATATACAGTAGAGAGATTATATACAGTAGAGGCTATATACAGTAGAGAGGCTATATACAGTAGAGGCTATATACAGTAGAGGCTATATACAGTAGAGGAAGGCTATATACAGTAGAGGTTATATACAGTAGAGAGGTTATATACAGTAGAGGCTATATACAGTAGAGAGGCTATATACAGTAGAGAGGCTATATACAGTAGAGGCTATATACAGTAGAGGCTATATACAGTAGAGAGGTTATATACAGTAGAGGCTATATACAGTAGAGAGGCTATATACAGTAGAGCGGTTATATACAGTAGAGGCTATATACAGTAGAGGCTATATACAGTAGAGAGGTTATATACAGTAGAGGTTATATACAGTAGAGATGCTATATACAGTAGAGAGGCTATATACAGTAGAGAGGCTATATACAGTAGAAAGGTTATATACAGTAAAGGCTATTTACAGTAGAGGCTATATACAGTAGAGGCTATATACAGTAGAGAGGTTATATACAGTAGAGAGGCTATATACAGTAGAGAGGCTATATACAGTAGAGAGGCTATATACAGTAGAGGCTATATACAGTAGAGGCTATATACAGTAGAGAGGCTATATACAGTAGAGAGGCTATATACAGTAGAGGCTATATACAGTAGAGAGGCTATATACAGTAGAGAGGCTATATACAGTAGAGAGGCTATATACAGTAGAGGCTATATACAGTAGAGAGGTTATATACAGTAGAGAGATTATATACAGTAGAGGCTATATACAGTAGAGGCTATATACAGTAGAGAGGTTATATACAGTGGAGGCTATAAACAGTAGAGGCTATATACAGTAGAGAGGCTACATAGAGTAGAGAGGTTATGTACAGTAGAGAGGCTATATAGAGTAGAGAGGCTATATACAGTAGAGGCTATATACAGTAGAGAGGCTATATACAGTAGAGAGGTTATATACAGTAGAGGCTATATACAGTAGAGGCTATATACAGTAGAGAGGCTATATACAGTAGCGAGGCTATATACAGTAGAGAGGCTATATACAGAGGCTATATACAGAGAGGCTATATACAGTAGAGAGGCTATATACAGTAGAGAGGCTATATACAGTAGAGGCTATATACAGTAGAGGCTATATACAGTAGAGAGGTTATATACAGTAGAGAGGCTATATACAGTAGAGAGGTTATATACAGTAGAGGCTATATACAGTAGAGAGGTTATATACAGTAGAGAGGCTATATACAGTAGAGAGGCTATATACAGTAGAGAGGCTATATACAGTAGAGGCTATATACAGTAGAGAGGCTATATACAGTAGAGAGGCTATATACAGTAGAGAGGCTATATACAGTAGAGAGGTTATATACAGTAGAGGCTATATACAGTAGAGAGGCTATATACAGTAGAGGCTATATACAGTAGAGGCTATATACAGTAGAGAGGCTATATACAGTAGAGAGGCTATATACAGTAGAGCGGTTATATACAGTAGAGGCTATATACAGTAGAGAGGTTATATACAGTAGAGACTATATACAGTAGAGGCTATATACAGTAGAGGCTATATACAGTAGAGGTTATATACAGTAGAGGCTATATACAGTAGAGAGGCTATATACAGTAGAGGCTATATACAGTAGAGAGGCTATATACAGTAGAGAGGCTATATACAGTAGAGGCTATATACAGTAGAGAGGCTATATACAGTAGAGGCTATATACAGTAGAGAGGTTATATACAGTAGAGGCTATGTACAGTAGAGAGGTTATATACAGTAGAGGCTATATACAGTAGAGGCTATATACAGTAGAGAGGCTATATACAGTAGAGAGGTTATATACAGTAGAGGCTATATACAGTAGAGGCTATATACAGTAGAGAGGCTATATACAGTAGAGAGGCTATATACAGTAGAGAGGTTATATACAGTAGAGGCTATATACAGTAGAGGGCTATATACAGTAGAGTGGCTATATACAGTAGAGATGTTATATACAGTAGAGAGGCTATATACAGTAGAGCGGTTATATACAGTAGAGGCTATATACAGTAGAGGCTATATACAGTAGAGAGGTTATATACAGTAGAGAGGTTATATACAGTAGAGACGCTATATACAGTAGAGAGGCTATATACAGTAGAGAGGCTATATACAGTAGAAAGGTTATATACAGTAAAGGCTATTTACAGTAGAGGCTATATACAGTAGAGGCTATATACAGTAGAGAGGTTATATACAGTAGAGAGGCTATATACAGTAGAGCGGTTATATACAGTAGAGGCTATATACAGTAGAGGCTATATACAGTAGAGAGGCTATATACAGTAGAGAGGCTATATACAGTAGAGAGGCTATATACAGTAGAGAGGCTATATACAGTAGAGGCTATATACAGTAGAGAGGCTATATACAGTAGAGGCTATATACAGTAGAGAGGCTATATACAGTAGAGAGGTTATATACAGTAGAGGCTATATACAGTAGAGAGGTTATATACAGTAGAGGCTATATACAGTAGAGGCTATATACAGTAGAGAGGCTATATACAGTAGAGAGGTTATATACAGTAGAGAGGCTATATACAGTAGAGAGGCTATATACAGTAGAGAGGCTATATACAGTAGAGAGGCTATATACAGTAGAGAGGCTATATACAGTAGAGAGGCTATATACAGTAGAGAGGCTATATACAGTAGAGGCTATATACAGTAGAGAGGTTATATACAGTAGAGAGGCTATATACAGTAGAGAGGCTATATACAGTAGAGGCTATATACAGTAGAGGCTATATACAGTAGAGGCTATATACAGTAGAGAGGTTATATACAGTAGAGAGGCTATATACAGTAGAGGCTATATACAGTAGAAGGCTATATACAGTAGAGAGGCTATATACAGTAGAGGCTATATACAGTAGAGGCTATATACAGTAGAGAGGCTATATACAGTAGAGAGGCTATATACAGTAGAGGCTATATACAGTAGAGGCTATATACAGTAGAGGCTATATACAGTAGAGGCTATATACAGTAGAGGTTATATACAGTAGAGAGGCTATATACAGTAGAGAGGTTATATACAGTAGAGAGGTTATATACAGTAGATGCTATATACAGTAGAGGCTATATACAGTAGAGGCTATATACAGTAGAGAGGCTATATACAGTAGAGGCTATATACAGTAGAGGCTATATACAGTAGAGAGGCTATATACAGTAGAGCTATATACAGTAGAGAGGCTATATACAGTAGAGAGGTTATATACAGTAGAGAGGCTATATACAGTAGAGAGGCTATATACAGTAGAGGCTATATACAGTAGAGAGGGCTATATACAGTAGAGGCTATATACAGTAGAGGCTATATACAGTAGAGAGGCTATATACAGTAGAGAGGCTATATACAGTAGAGAGGTTATATACAGTAGAGGCTATATACAGTAGAGAGGCTATATACAGTAGAGAGGCTATATACAGTAGAGAGGTTATATACAGTAGAGAGGGCTATATACAGTAGAGAGGCTATATACAGTAGAGAGGCTATATACAGTAGAGAGGCTATATACAGTAGAGGCTATATACAGTAGAGAGGTTATATACAGTAGAGAGGCTATATACAGTAGGCTATATACAGTAGAGGCTATATACAGTAGAGGCTATATACAGTAGAGAGGTTATATACAGTAGAGGCTATATACAGTAGAGAGGCTATATACAGTAGAGGCTATATACAGTAGAGTGGCTATATACAGTAGAGAGGCTATATACAGTAGAGGCTATATACAGTAGAGAGGTTATATACAGTAGAGGTTATATACAGTAGAGGCTATATACAGTAGAGGCTATATACAGTAGAGAGGCTATATACAGTAGAGAGGTTATATACAGTAGAGGCTATATATAGTAGAGAGGCTATATACAGTAGAGGTTATATACAGTAGAGGCTATATATAGTAGAGAGGCTATATACAGTAGAGAGGTTATATACAGTAGAGGCTATATACAGTAGAGAGGTTATATACAGTAGAGGCTATATACAGTAGAGGCTATATGCAGTAGAGAGGCTATATACAGTAGAGGCTATATACAGTAGAGAGGCTATATACAGTATATACAGTAGAGAGGCTATATACAGTAGAGAGGCTATATACAGTAGAGGCTATATACAGTAGAGAGGCTATATACAGTAGAGAGGCTATATACAGTAGAGAGGCTATATACAGTAGAGAGGCTATATACAGTAGAGGTTATATACAGTAGAGAGGCTATATACAGTAGAGAGGCTATATACAGTAGAGAGGTTATATACAGTAGAGCTATATACAGTAGAGGCTATATACAGTAGAGGTTATATACAGTAGAGGCTATATACAGTAGAGGCTATATACAGTAGAGAGGCTATATACAGTAGAGAGGTTATATACAGTAGAGGCTATATACAGTAGAGGCTATATACAGTAGAGAGGTTATATACAGTAGAGGTTATATACAGTAGAGCTATATACAGTAGAGAGGTTATATACAGTAGAGGCTATATACAGTAGAGGCTATATACAGTAGAGGCTATATACAGTAGAGAGGCTATATACAGTAGAGGTTATATACAGTAGAGGCTATATACAGAGAGGCTATATACAGCTATATACAGTAGAGGCTATATACAGTAGAGGCTATATACAGTAGAGAGGTTATATACAGTAGAGGCTATATACAGTAGAGAGGCTATATACAGTAGAGGCTATATACAGTAGAGGCTATATACAGTAGAGAGGTTATATACAGTAGAGAGGTTATATACAGTAGAGGCTATATACAGTAGAGAGGCTATATACAGTAGAGAGGCTATATACAGTAGAGAGGCTATATACAGTAGAGGCTATATACAGTAGAGAGGCTATATACAGTAGAGTGGCTATATACAGTAGAGGCTATATACAGTAGAGGTTATATACAGTAGAGAGGGCTATATACAGTAGAGGCTATATACAGTAGAGGCTATATACAGTAGAGAGGCTATATACAGTAGAGAGGCTATATACAGTAGAGGCTATATACAGTAGAGGCTATATACAGCAGAGGCTATATACAGTAGAGAGGCTATATACAGTAGAGAGGTTATATACAGTAGAGAGGTTATATACAGTAGAAAGGCTATATACAGTAGAGAGGTTATATACAGTAGAGGCTAGAGAGGTTATATACAGTAGAGGCTATATACAGTAGAGAGGTTATATACAGTAGAGAGCCTATATACAG
>NC_056443.1:31751292-31853792 GCF_018296145.1 Oncorhynchus tshawytscha
CGAGGCTATAACATTAGCGAGGCTATATACAGGCACCGGTCAGTCGGGCTGATTTAGGTAGTATGTACTTGTAGATATTGTGATAGAGACTATGCAAATATGATGAATAGAGAGTAGCCGTAGCGTAAAAGAGGGGTGGGTGGGTGGTGGGTGGAGGGACACAATGCAAATAGCCCTGTTAGCGAATATGCGGGGGCACTGGTTGGCCGGGCCAATTGAGGTAGTATGTACATGAATGTATAGTTAAAGTGACTATGCATATATGATAAAACAGAGAATATAGCAGCAGTGTAAAAGAGGGGTTGGGGTTAACAATGCAAATAGTCCGGGTAGACTTTTGATTACTTGTTCAGGAGTCTTATGGCTTGGGGGTAAAAACTATTGAGAAGCCTTTTTGTCCTAGACTTGGCACTCCGGTACCTTTTGCAATAATATAGTAGAGAGAACAGTCTATGACTGGGGTGGCTGGGGTCTTTGAAAACTTTTAGGGCCTTCCTCGGACACCGCCTGGTGTAAAGGTCCTGGATGGTAGGCAGCTTAGCCCCAGTGATGTACTGGGCCGTACGCACTACCTTCTGTAGTGCCTTGCGGTCGGAGGCCGAGCAGTTGCCGTACCAGGCAGTGATGCAACCAGTCAGAATGCTCTTGATGTTGCAGCTGTAGAACCTTTTGAGGAACTGAGGGCCCATGCCAAATCTTTTTAGTTTCCTGTGGCGGAATAGGCTTTGTCGTGCCCTCTTCACAACTGTCTTAGTGTGTTTTGACCATTCTAGTTTGTTGGTGATGTGGACACCAAGGAACTTGAAGCTCTCAACCTGCTCCACTACAGCCCCAACGATGAGAATGGGGGCGTGCTCGGTCCTCCTTTTCCTGCAGTCCACAATCATCTCCTTAGTTTTGGTTACGTTGAGGGACAGGTTGTTATTCTGGCACCACCCTGTCAGGTCTCTGGCTTCCTCCCTATAGGCTGTCTCGTCGTTGTCAGTGATCAGGCCTACCACTGTTGTGTCATCAGCAAACTTATGGTGTTGGAGTCGTTTCTGGCCATGCAGTCGTGGTTGACCAGGGAGAACAGGAGTGGACTGAGCACGCAACCCTGGGGGGCTCCAGTGTTGAGGATCAGCGTGGCAGATGTGTTGCTAACTACGCTCACCACCTGGGGGCGTCCCGTCAAGATGTCTAGGATCCAGTTGCAGAGGGAGGTGTTTAGTCCCAGGATCCTTAGCTTAGTGGTGCACTTTGAGGGTACTATTGTGTTGCTGTAGTCAATGAATAGCATTCTCACATAAATGTTCCTTTTGTCCAGGTGGGTAAGGGCAGTGTGGAGTGCAATAGAGATTGCATCATCTGTGGATCTGTTTGGGCGGTATGCAAATTGGAGTGTTTCTAGGGTTTCTGGGATAATGGTGTTGATGTGAGCCATTTCCAGCCTTTCAAAGCAATTCATGTCTACAGACGTGATTGCTACGGGTCTGTAGTCATTTAGGCAGGTTGCCTTCATGTTTGGGGGCACAGGGATTATGGTGGCCTGCTTGAAACATGTTGGTATTATATACTCAATCAGGGACATGTTGAAAATGTCAGTGAAGACACCTGCCAGTTGGTCAGCACATGCCAGGAGCACACATCCTGGTAATCCGTCTGGCAGCGCAGCCTTGTGAATGTTGACCTGTTAAAAGGTCTTTCCTACATCGGCTACGGAGAGTGTGATCACGCAGTCGTCCGGAACAGCTGATGATCTCATGCATGCCTCATTGTTCCTTGCCTCAAAGCGAGCATAGAAGTGATTTAGCTCATCTGGTAGGCTTTAGTCACTGGGCAGCTTGTGACTGTGCTTACCTTTGTAGTCTGTAAAAATTTGCAAGCCCTGTCACATAAGACGAGCGTCGGAGCCAGTCTAGTGCCATTTAATCTTAGACCTGTATTAATGCTTTGCCTGTTTGATGGTTTGTCGCAGGGCATAGCAGGATTTCTTATAAGCTTCCGGTTTAAAGTCCCACATCTTGAAAGCTGCAGCTCTACCCTTTAGCTCAGTGCGAATGTTGCCTGTAATCCATGGCTTCTGGTTGGGGTATGTACGTACAGTCACTGTGGGGACGACGTCCTCGATGCCCTTATTGATAAAGCCAGTGACTGATGTGGTGTACTCCTCAATGCCATTGGAAGAATCCAAGGGAACATTTTCCAGTCTGTGATAGCAAAACAGTCCTTTAGTTTAGCATCTGCTTCATCTGACCACCTTTTTATAGACCGAGTCACTGGTACATAATTCTTTCATTTGTGCTTGTAAGCAGGAATCAGGAGGATAGAGTTGTGGTTGGATTTACCAAATGGAGGGCGAGGGAGAGCTTTGTACACGTCTCTGTGTGTGGAGTACAGGTGATCCAGAATTGTTGCACATTTAACATGTTGATAGAAATGAGGGAGAACTGGTTTTAGTTTCCCTGCATTAACGTCTCCGGCCAATAGGAGCGCCGCCTCTGGGTGAGTGGTTTCCTGTTTGCTTATTTCCTTATACAGCTGACTGAGTGTGGTCTTAATGCCAGCATCCTTCTGTGGTGGTAAATAAACAGCCACTAAAAGTGTAGCTGAAAACTCTCTAGGCAAGTGGTGTGGTCTGCAATTTATCACAATATACTCTACTCCAGGCAAGCAAAATCTAGAGACTTCCTTAGATTTCGTGCACCAGCTGTTGTTTACAAATATGCACAGACCGCAGCCCCTCGTCTTACTGGATTGTGCTGTTCTTTCTTGCCGGTGCAGCGTATATCCTTCTAGCTGAATATCCATATCACTATTCAGCCACGATTCTGTGAAACATAGGATATTACAGTTTCTGATGTCCCGTTGGTAGGATATTCGTGATCGTACCTTGTCTAATTTATTGTCCAATGGTTGCACGTTGGCGGGCAATATTGACGGTAACATTAGCTTTACCACTTGCCTTCTGCGGATCAGTACGAGGCATCCAGCTGTGTCCTCTGTACCTGCGTCTCTTCCTCTTGCAAATAACTGGGATATTGGCCTTGTCGGGTGTTCGGAGAATGTCCTGTGCGTCCTGCTTCGTCTAATCTGAGGTCAGTGATCGCTGTCCTGAAATCCAGAAGGTCTTCATCTAATCCGAGGTCAGTGGTCGCTGTCCTGAAATCCAGAAGTTCTTCGTCTAATCCGAGGTCAGTGATCGCTGTCCTGAAATCCAGAAGGTCTTCGTCTAATCCGAGGCCAGTGATCGCTGTCCTGAAATCCAGAAGGTCTTCGTCTAATCCGAGGTCAGTGATCGCTGTCCTGAAATCCAGAAGGTCTTGTCTGCTGTAAGATACTGTGGCAGAAACATTATGTACAAAATAAGTTACAAATAACGTGACAAAAGGTCCTGAGTATATTGACCACCTCATGGTCATTTATCAGTTGTTTCTCTTATGTACAGGTATTAATTTAATTGCTAAAGTAATGAATGAACTGTAACATTTATGCGCCCTAATTTCTGTGAGGTGTTTTCACATATGGTCCTGTTAAAAGTGAACTGTGGTATAAAATAGAGCAACATACAAGACATTCAATCAGAATGATTTACTGGATATCTAGATAAACATTTTACCTTGATGATAAAGTCGTCTAGACATAATGTGTAATCAACTCCTCTCTTCAGGACTCTGATACACTGGTACCAGTTAGAACCATGTCCTGCTGACCAGAGCTTTAGTTACATTTTACCTTGATGATAAAGTTGTCTAGACATAATGTGTAATCAACTCCTCTCTTCAGGACTCTGATACACTGGTACCAGTTAGAACCATGTCCTGCTGACCAGAGCTTTAGTTACATTTTGCATAACTTCCTCAAATTAGACAGAGGGGAACTTTCCACATCAAGCCAGAACCAGGATATTTCCTGGAACACACAATGATGTGACATCAGTAATGAACCTGGTCTCAGATCTGTTTGTGACCTCTTGCCAACTCTCATGTGTGTTGTGGTTCTGTGTGGCTCAGTTTGTAGAGCATCGTGCTTTCAATGCCAGGATTGTTGGTTTGATTCCTCTGAGGCCACCAATATGGAAAATGTATGCTTGACCACTTTTGGATGAAAGGTTATATTATATTTTATATTATGGTCTGCAGTGCATTCGGAAAGTATTCAGTCCACTTGACTTTTTCCACATTTTTTAAACATTACAGCCTTATTCTAAAGTTGATTGAAAACGTTTTACCCCCCCATCAATCTACACACAATACGCCATAATGACAAACCAAAAACAGGTTTTAGACATTTTTGTACATGCATTACAAATAAAATAGAAATATTAAATTGACATAAGTATTCCTGTGATACACCTGTGATTACTGTATCGCTGTATGTCTCTCTCAAATGTCAATATGCCTTGTATACTGTTGCTCAGGTTAGTTATCATTGTTTTAGTTCACAATGGAGCCCCTAGTTCTACTCTTCATACCCCTGATACCTCCTTTGTCCCACCTCCCACACATGCGGTGACCTCACCCATTACAACCAGCATGTCCAGAGATACAACCTCTCTCATCATCACCCAGTGCCTGGGCTTACCTCCGCTGTACCCGCACCCCACCATACCCCTGTCTGCGCATTATGCCCTGAATATATTCTACCATGCCCAGAAACCTGCTCCTCTTATTCTCTGTCCCCAACGCTCTAGGCGACCAGTTTTGATAGCCTTTAGCCGCACCCTCATACTACTCCTTCTCTGTTCCGCGGGTGATGTGGAGGTAAACCCAGGCCCTGCATGTCCCCAGGCTCCCTCATTTGTTGACTTCTGTGATCGTAAAAGCCTTGGTTTCATGCATGTCAACATCAGAAGCCTCCTCCCTAAGTTTGTTTTACTCACTGGTCTAGCACACTCTGCTAACCCTGATGTCCTTGCTGTGTCTGAATCCTGGCTCAGGAAGGCCACCAAAAATTCAGAGATTTCCATACCCAACTATAACATCTTCCGTCAAGATAGATCTGCCAAAGGGGGAGGAGTTGCAGTCTACTGCAGAGATAGCCTGCAAAGTAATGTCATACTTTCCAGGTCCATACCCAAACAGTTCGAACTACTAATTTTGAAAATTACTCTCTCCAGAAATAAGTCTCTCACTGTTGCCGCCTGCTACCGACCCCCCTCAGCTCCCAGCTGTGCCCTGGACACCATTTGTGAATTGATCGCCCCCCATCTAGCCTCAGAGTTTGTTCTGTTAGGTGGCCTAAACTGGGATATGCTTAACACCCCGCCAGTCCTACAATCTAAGCTAGATGCCCTCAATCCCACACAAATCATCAAGGAACCCACCAGGTACAACCCTAACTCTGTAAACAAGGGCACCCTCATAGACGTCATCCTGACCAACTGGCCCTCCAAATACACCTCCGCTGTCTTCAACCAGGATCTCAGCGATCACTGCCTCATTGCCTGTATCCCTTACGGAGCCGCAGTCAAACGACCACCCCTCATCACGGTCAAACGCTCCCTAAAACACTTCTGTGAGCAGGCCTTTCTAATCGACCTGGCCCGGGTATCCTGGAAGGACATCGACCTCATCCCGTCAGTTGAGGATGCCTGGTCATTCTTTAAAAGTAACTTCCTCACCATTTTAGATAAGCATGCTCCGTTCAAAAATGCAGAACTAAGAACAGATACAGTCCTTGGTTCACCCCAGACCTGACTGCCCTCGACCAGCACAAAAACATCCTGTGGCGGACTGCAATAGCATCGAATAGTCCCCGTGATATGCAACTGTTCAGGGAAGTCCGGAACCAATACACGCAGTCAGTCAGGAATGCTAAGGCCAGCTTCTTCAGGCAGAAGTTTGCATCCTTTAGCTCCAACTCCAAAAAGTTCTGGGACACTGTGAAGTCCATGGAGAACAAGAGCACCTCCTCCCAGCTGCCCACTGCACTGAGGCTAGGTAACACGGTCACCACCGATAAATCCATGATTATCGAAAACTTCAATAAGCATTTCTCAACGGCTGGCCATGCCTTCCGCCTGGCTACTCCAACCTCGGCCAACAGCTCCTCCCCCGGCAGCTCCTCGCCCAAGCCTCTCCAAGTTCTCCTTTACCCAAATCCAGATAGCAGATGTTCTGAAAGAGCTGCAAAACCTGGACCCGTACAAATCAGCTGGGCTTGACAATCTGGACCCCTATTTCTGAAACTATCCGCCGCCATTGTCGCAACCCCTATTACCAGCCTGTTCAACCTCTCTTTCATATCGTCTGAGATCCCCAAGGATTGGAAAGCTGCCGCAGTCATCCCCCTCTTCAAAGGGGGAGACACCCTGGACCCAAACTGTTACAGACCTATATCCATCCTGCCCTGCCTATCTAAGGTCTTGAAAGCCAAGTCAACAAACAGGTCACTGACCATCTCGAATCCCACCGTACCTTCTCCGCTGTGCAATCTGGCTTCCGAGCCGGTCACGGGTGCACCTCAGCCACACTCAAGGTACTAAACGATATCATAACCGCCATCGATAAAAGACAGTACTGTGCAGCCGTCTTCATCGACCTTGCCAAGGCTTTCGACTCTGTCAATCACCATATTCTCATCGGCAGACTCAGTAGCCTCGGTTTTCGGATGACTGCCTTGCCTGGTTCACCAATTACTTTGCAGACAGAGTTCAGTGTGTCAAATCGGAGGGCATGCTGTCCGGTCCTCTGGCAGTCTCTATGGGGTACCACAGGGTTCAATTCTCGGGCCGACTCTTTTCTCTGTGTATATCAATGATGTTGCTCTTGCTGCGGGCGATTCCCTGATCCACCTCTACGCAGACGACACCATTCTATATACTTTCGGCCCGTCATTGGACACTGTGCTATCTAACCTCCAAACAAGCTTCAATGCCATACAACACTCCTTCCGTGGCCTCCAACTGCTCTTAAACGTTAGTAAAACCAAATGCATGCTTTTCAACCGATCGCTGCCTGCACCCGCATGCCCGACTAGCATCACCACCCTGGATGGTTCCGACCGTGAATATGTGGACATCTATAAGTACCTAGGTGTCTGGCTAGACTGCAAACTCTCCTTCCAGACTCATATCAAACATCTCCAATCAAAAATCAAATCAAGAGTCGGCTTTCTATTCCGCAACAAAGCCTCCTTCACTCACGCCGCCAAGCTTACCCTAGTAAAACTAACTATCCTACCAATCCTCGACTTCTGCGATGTCATCTACAAAATGGCTTCCAACACTCTACTCAGCAAACTGGATGCAGTATATCACAGTGCCATCCGTTTTGTCACTAAAGCACCTTATACCACCCACCACTGCGACTTGTATGCTCTAGTCGGCTGGCCCTCGCTACATATTCGTCGCCAGACCCACTGGCTCCAGGTCATCTACAAGTCCATGCTAGGTAAAGCTCCGCCTTATCTCAGTTCACTGGTCACGATGGCAACACCCATCCGTAGCACGCGCTCCAGCAGGTGTATCTCACTGATCATCCCTAAAGCCAACACCTCATTTGGCCGCCTTCGTTCCAGTACTCTGCTGCCTGTGACTGGAACGAATTGCAAAATTGCTGAAGTTGGAGACTTTTATCTCCCTCACCAACTTCAAACATCAGCTATCTGAGCAGCTAACCGATCGCTGCAGCTGTACATAGTCTATTGGTAAATAGCCCACCCATTTTCACCTACCTCATCCCCATACTGTTTTTATTTATTTACTTTTCTGCTCTTTTGCACACCAATATCTCTACCTGTACATGACCATCTGATCATTTATCACTCCAGTGTTAATCTGCTAAATTGTAACTATTCGTCTACCTCCTCATGCCTTTTGCACACATTGTATATAGACTCCCCCTTTGTTTTCTACTGTGTTATTGACTTGTTAATTTGTTTATTCCATGTGTAACTCTGTGTTGTCTGCTCACACTGCTATGCTTTATCTTGGCCAGGTCGCAGTTGTAAATGAGAACTTGTTCTCAACTAGCCTACCTGGTTAAATAAAGGTGAAATAAATAAATAAATAAAAAATTCAGAAAATGTGGAATTGTGTTGTGTGACATAACTGCACATTTTAAGTGGCATTTTATTGTCCCCAGCACAAGGTGGACCTGTGTAATGATCTTGCTGTTTAATCAGCTTCTTGATATGCCACACCTGTCAGGTGGATGGTTTATCTTGGGAAAGGAGAAATGGTCATTATCAGGTTTGTAAATAAATAAAACATTTTTAGAAATATGCTTTTTTTGTGCGTATGAAGAATTTCTGGGATCTTTTATTTCAACTCATGAAACATGGGACCAAACACTTTACATGTAGCGGTCATATATTTGTTCATATATTTGTTCATATATTTGTTCATATATTTGTTCATATATTTGTTCATATATTTGTCCATATATTTGTTCATATATTTGTTCATATTTTTGTTCATATATTTGTTCATATTTTTGTTCATGGTTCTTATCAAGCTAGAAATGACAATAACCATAGGAGTTACCAGACAGCACAGATCTGGGACCTGCAGGCTACATTCTGGAACTACCACACAATGGTGGTTGTATTCATTGGACAACCCTTTGAATAACCCTTTCTGGATCCACATTTTATCACAGCTAGAACCCTTTTGGGTTCTTTGTAGAACCCTCTGTGTAAAGGGTTTTACATTCCAGAGCAATGACAGAGGAGAGAGAGGGCAGAAAACCCCATGAAACAGGAGATGGAGTGCAGAGCACCCAATGACAGAGGAGAGGGAGGGCAGAGCACCCAATGACAGAGGAGAGAGATGGCAGAAAACCCCATGAAACAGGAGATGGAGTGCAGAGCACCCAATGACAGAGGAGAGAGAGGGCAGAAAACCCCATGAAACAGGAGATGGAGTGCAGAGCACCCAATGACAGAGGAGAGGGAGGGCAGAGCACCCAATGACAGAGGAGAGGGAGGTCAGAGTACCCAATGACAGAGGAGAGGGAGATCAGAGTACCCAATGACAGAGGAGAGGGAGGTCAGAGTACCCAATGACAGAGGAGAGGGAGGGCAGAGAACCCAACTACAGGGGAGAGGGAGGTCAGAGCACCCAATGACAGAGGAGAGGGAGGGCAGAGCACCCACCTACAGAGGAGAGGGAGGGCAGAGTACCCAAATACAGAGAGGGAGGTCAGAGCACCCAACTACAGAGGAGAGGGAGGGCAGAGCACCCAACTACAGAGGAGAGGGAGGGTAGAGCACCCAATGACAGAGGAGAGGGAGGGCAGAGCACCCAATGACAGAGGAGAGGGAGGGCAGAGCACCCAATGACAGAGGAGAGGGAGGGCAGAGCACCCAATGACAGAGGAGAGGGAGGGCAGAGTACCCAATGACAGAGGAGAGAGAGGGCAGAAAACACCATGAAACAGGAGATGGAGTGCAGAGCACCCAATGACAGAGGAGAGGGAGGGCAGAGCACCCAATGACAGAGGAGAGGGAGGTCAGAGTACCCAATGACAGAGGAGAGAGAGGGCAGAAAACACCATGAAACAGGAGATGGAGTGCAGAGCACCCAATGACAGAGGAGGGGGAGGGCAGAAAACCCCATGAAACAGGAGATGGAGTGCAGAGCACCCAACTACAGTGGAGAGGGAGGTCAGAGCACCCAATTACAGAGGAGAGGGAGGACAGAGTACCCAACTACAGAGATGAGGGAGGGCAGAGAACCCAACTACAGAGGAGAGGGAGGTCAGAGTACCCAATGACAGAGGAGAGGGAGGGCAGAGTACCCAACTACAGAGGAGAGGGAGGGTAGAGCACCCAATGACAGAGGAGAGGGAGGTCAGAGCACCCAATGACAGAGGAGAGGGAGGGCAGAAAACCCCAAGAAACAGGTGATGGAGTGCAGAGCACCCAACTACAGAGGAGAGGGAGGGCAGAGCACCCAATGACAGAGGAGAGGGAGGTCAGAGCACCCAATGACAGAGGAGAGAGAGGGCAGAAAACCCCATGAAACAGGAGATGGAGTGCAGAGCACCCAACTACAGTGGAGAGGGAGGTCAGAGCACCCAATTACAGAGGAGAGGGAGGACAGAGTACCCAACTACAGAGATGAGGGAGGGCAGAGAACCCAACTACAGAGGAGAGGGAGGTCAGAGTACCCAATGACAGAGGAGAGGGAGGGCAGAGTACCCAAATACAGAGGAGAGGGAGGTCAGAGTACCCAATGACAGAGGAGAGGGAGGTCAGAGCACCCAACTACAGAGGAGAGGGAGGGCAGAGTACCCAATGACAGAGGAGAGGGAGGTCAGAGTACCCAATGACAGAGGAGAGGGAGGTCAGAGAACCCAATGACAGAGGAGAGGGAGGTCAGAGAAGCCAACTACAGGGGAGAGGGAGGTCAGAGCACCCAATGACAGAGGAGAGGGAGGTCAGAGAAGCCAACTACAGGGGAGAGGGAGGTCAGAGCACCCAATGAAAGAGGAGAGGGAGGTCAGAGAAGCCAACTACAGGGGAGAGGGAGGGCAGAGCACCCACCTACAGAGGAGAGGGAGGGCAGAGCACCCAATGACAGAGGAGAGGGAGGTCAGAGAACCCAATGACAGAGGAGAGGGAGGTCAGAGAAGCCAACTACAGGGGAGAGGGAGGTCAGAGCACCCAATGAAAGAGGAGAGGGAGGTCAGAGAAGCCAACTACAGGGGAGAGGGAGGGCAGAGCACCCACCTACAGAGGAGAGGGAGGGCAGAGTACCCAATTACAGAGGAGAGGGAGGGCAGAAAACCCCATGAAACAGGAGATGGAGTGCAGAGCACCCAATGCCAGAGGAGAGGGAGGGCAGAGCACCCAATGACAGAGGAGAGGGAGGTCAGAGTACCCAATGACAGAGAGAGAGAGGTCAGAGTACCCAATGACAGAGGAGAGGGAGGTCAGAGTACCCAATGACAGAGGAGAGGGAGGTCAGAGTACCCAATGACAGAGGAGAGAGAGGTCAGAGTACCCAATGACAGAGGAGAGGGAGGTCAGAGTACCCAATGACAGAGGAGAGGGAGGTCAGAGTACCCAATGACAGAGGAGAGGGAGGTCAGAGTACCCAATGACAGAGGAGAGGGAGGTCAGAGTACCCAATGACAGAGGAGAGGGAGGTCAGAGTACCCAATGACAGAGGAGAGGGAGGTCAGAGTACCCAATGACAGAGGAGAGGGAGGGCAGAGTACCCAATGACAGAGGAGAGGGAGGTCAGAGTACCCAATGACAGAGGAGAGAGAGGGCAGAAAACCCCATGAAACAGGAGATGGAGTGCAGAGCACCCAATGACAGAGGAGAGGGAGGGCAGAGCACCCAATGACAGAGGAGAGGGAGGTCAGAGTACCCAATGACAGAGGAGAGGGAGGGCAGAGCACCCAATGACAGAGGAGAGGGAGGTCAGAGTACCCAATGACAGAGGAGAGAGAGGGCAGAAAACACCATGAAACAGGAGATGGAGTGCAGAGCACCCAATGACAGTGGAGAGGGAGGTCAGAGCACCCAATTACAGAGGAGAGGGAGGACAGAGTACCCAACTACAGAGATGAGGGAGGGCAGAGAACCCAACTACAGAGGAGAGGGAGGGCAGAGCACCCAATGACAGAGGAGAGGGAGGTCAGAGTACCCAATGACAGAGGAGAGGGAGGTCAGAGAACCCAATGACAGAGGAGAGGGAGGTCAGAGAAGCCAACTACAGGGGAGAGGGAGGTCAGAGTACCCAAATACAGAGGAGAGGGAGGTCAGAGTACCCAACTACAGAGGAGAGGGAGGGCAGAGTACCCAAATACAGAGGAGAGGGAGGTCAGAGTACCCAACTACAGAGGAGAGGGAGGGTAGAGCACCCAATGACAGAGGAGAGGGAGGGCAGAGCACCCAATTACAGAGGAGAGGGAGGGCAGAGCACCCAATTACAGAGGAGAGGGAGGGCAGAGCACCCCATGAAAGAGGAGAGGAAGGTCAGAGTACCCAATGACAGAGGAGAGGGAGGGCAGAGCACCCCATGAAACAGGAGATGGAGTGCAGAGCACCCAATGACAGAGGAGATGGAGTGCAGAGCACCCAATGACAGAGGAGAGGGAGGTCAGAGTACCCAATGACAGAGGAGAGGGAGGTCAGAGTACCCCATGAAAGAGGAGAGGAAGGTCAGAGTACCCCATGAAAGAGGAGAGGAAGGTCAGAGTACCCAATGACAGAGGAGAGGGAGGTCAGAGTACCCAAATACAGAGGAGAGGGAGGTCAGAGTACCCAATGACAGAGGAGAGGGAGGGCAGAGTACCCAAATACAGAGGAGAGGGAGGTCAGAGTACCCAATGACAGAGGAGAGAGAGGGCAGAAAACCCCATGAAACAGGAGATGGAGTGCAGAGCACCCAACTACAGTGGAGAGGGAGGTCAGAGCACCCAATGACAGAGGAGAGGGAGGGCAGAGTACCCAATGACAGAGGAGAGGGAGGTCAGAGCACCCAATGACAGAGGAGAGGGAGGGCAGAGTACCCAATGACAGAGGAGAGGGAGGTCAGAGCACCCAATGACAGAGGAGAGGGAGGGTAGAGCACCCAACTACAGAGGAGAGGGAGGTCAGAGTACCCAATGACAGAGGAGAGGGAGGTCAGAGTACCCAAATACAGAGGAGAGGGAGGTCAGAGCACCCAATGACAGAGGAGAGGGAGGTCAGAGCACCCAATGACAGAGGAGAGGGAGGGCAGAGCACCCAATTACAGAGGAGAGGGAGGTCAGAGTACCCAACTACAGAGGAGAGGGAGGTCAGAGTACCCAACTACAGAGGAGAGGGAGGTCAGAGTACCCAATGACAGAGGAGAGGGAGGGCAGAGTACCCAAATACAGAGGAGAGGGAGGTCAGAGTACCCAATGACAGAGGAGAGGGAGGTCAGAGTACCCAAATACAGAGGAGAGGGAGGTCAGAGTACCCAATGACAGAGGAGAGGGAGGTCAGAGTACCCAAATACAGAGGAGAGGGAGGTCAGAGCACCCAACTACAGAGGAGAGGGAGGTCAGAGAACCCAATGACAGAGGAGAGGGAGGGCAGAGTACCCAAATACAGAGGAGAGGGAGGGTAGAGTACCCAATGACAGAGGAGAGGGAGGGTAGAGCACCCAATGACAGAGGAGAGGGAGGGTAGAGCACCCAATGACAGAGGAGAGGGAGGTCAGAGAACCCAATGACAGAGGAGAGGGAGGTCAGAGAACCCAACTACAGAGGAGAGGGAGGTCAGAGTACCCAATGACAGAGGAGAGGGAGGTCAGAGAACCCAATGACAGAGGAGAGGGAGGTCAGAGAACCCAATGACAGAGGAGAGGGAGGTCAGAGAACCCAACTACAGAGGAGAGGGAGGGCAGAGTACCCAATGACAGAGGAGAGGGAGGTCAGAGTACCCAATGACAGAGGAGAGGGAGGGCAGAGCACCCAATGACAGAGGAGAGGGAGGGCAGAGCACCCAATGACAGAGGAGAGGGAGGGCAGAGCACCCAATGACAGAGGAGAGGGAGGGCAGAGCACCCAACTACAGAGGAGAGGGAGGTCAGAGAACCCAATGACTGAGTAGTTTATGTTAATCTTAATTAATTTTATCATAGCAACCCAATAATAACCTTGAGAACATTGTCTAGCTAAATAAAGGTTAAATAAAAAAATAAAACAAAAATAATTATAAACTTTCACAAAAACACAGGTACATGTATGAGCTGAGATCAGTGAGAGCTGAGACCAGTGAGAGCTGAGATCAGTGAGAGCTGAGACCAGTGAGAGCTGAGACCAGTGAGAGCTGAGACCAGTGAGAGCTGAGACCAGTGAGAGCTGAGACCAGTGAGAGCTGAGACCAGGGCCTCTGGGTTCCTGTCTGTCTCTGTGGTATTCCTCCCTTCCTTTTCCAGTCACTTGCGAGAGTCTCAATTCAGGCCTCACTCACTCACCTGAACAATTCTTGGAATATCTCAACATTTGTTTTTGGACGTGAAGAGTTGGGTCCTTTTCTTTACAATGAGACAATTTCTGGGCAATATGTCTGTCTAGAGGAGTGGGTTATCTCCTTTGGATCAACAGAACCATCACATGAACATGTTCTGTATAGCCTCTCTAACTGTTTCCTTCTCTTTCTCTTTCCAACCCAGTGGGATGAATGTCACATCACAGTTGTTTTTGTTTATAAATGACACATTCAAATAAATTAGGAACAGTGTAAGGTTTATAGGGCAAAACTGGAGGCTTGGAGGGAGAGAGAGAGAGAGTGAGAGAGAGCAAATGAAAGAGACAGTGTTTCCTTCAAACAACAGGTGAGGCCATTTTGGATTGTATAATCATGCTGGAAAATCTAGCAAGTTTATTGTCGATAAATGTATTTATAGTTTTTTTTGATTCAAATAATTTTGGTGCCAATTTCAGATATAATTGTACATTTCCAAAACTCTTTTTGTACACAAACTCAAATTGTGTAATATCCTGTCACGACTTCCGCCGAAGTTAACTGATCTCAGTCCTGTTTAAAGTGAACTGTGGTATAAAATAGAAACATAACTCTGTTCTCTTTGTATTCACTCTGCCCCTGGCTTTGAAGGACGACTCAACTCTTTGTCAGTTCTCTTCACCTATTTTGTGGACAGAGTCCACTTTGCATTCAGTCTTCTATGTTTAGAAAGGAACCAAGATCTTTCTCCAACTTTCACTCAATGCACCCTGGGATTTTACAAAGTGCAGGACAAGCCATTCAATCAGAATGTGTTATCAAACAGCTAGATAAACAGACTTACATTTTGGAAGATAATAGATATAGACATAATTATAATCAGAAGATAATATTAACATGCACTGTACATTTCATTGCTAACAGAAATAATAGCAATAGAATAACTGCAGAATAACCGCAGAATAAATAATGATTTATTTGAAAATAGTACACCCAAGGTAGTCTACCGCCCCTCAACGATCCCTCACCAACCCAACAAATGCACATTGAACACCCACACTGGAAAAGTGTGGTTATGCATGCTGTGTGTGTGTGTGTTTATGGATGCAGCATGCTCTACAAACTGTGTTTATGGATGCATGTGTGTGTGTGTGTGTGTGTGTGTGTGTGTGTGTTTATGGATGCGTGTGTGTGTGTGTGTGTGTGTGTGTGTGTGTGTGTGTGTGTGTGTATGGATGATGTGTGTGTGTGTGTGTGTGTGTGTGTGTGTGTTTATGGATGCGTGTGTGTGTGTGTGTGTGTGTGTGTGTGTGTGTGTGTGTGTGTGTGTTTATGGATGCGTGTGTGTGTGTGTGTGTGTGTGTGTGTGTGTGTGTGTTTATGGATGCGTGTGTGTGTGTGTGTGTGTGTGTGTGTGTGTGTGTGTGTTTGCACACCAGTGTGTACTGTATGTTAACAGATCCATAGATAGTGTGGTTGGGGTTGAGAAGGTGATGGAGAAAATGTACCTCATGAATCCTTTTTCTGTTCACAGGATTCTACACACCTTCCTCATGTCTTCATCAGTATCACCTCATTACCAACAATATGAACTGGACTGATGCCCAGAGTTACTGCAGAGCACATTACACTGATCTGGCTACAGTAGATGACATGGAGGACCTGAACAGGCTGATGACCAGTGTCAGTAGGTATTACTGGTCCTGGATCGGACTGAAGAAGGGAGACTCCATGAAGTGGCACTGGTCTCTGGCAGACAGACATTTCTACAGAGAGGGGGAGACTGAGTTCAGAAACTGGGACACTGGAACACCCCAAAATGGTAACTGTGCTTTAATGAGTACATCTGGTCTGTGGAACAACACCTCCTGTGATGACCAGCATCACTTCATCTGTTATGATGGTGAGTATTCACATACTAATGATGAAGCCTGTTCTAAGTGCTGGAGCTGCCATTGAGTTGAAACATAGACTCATGAGAGCTTTAAGTTGTTAATCAGTTATTGATCTGTTATCAAATCAATGACAACATGTACTATAGATGATCAGTAGATGATGTTTCATTGGATATTTGTATTGATTATTACATTTGACTTTTGCAGGAAAACAAGTCACCAACCAAACATACGTCTTAATTCAGGAGAACAGGACCTGGATAGATGCTCAGAGTTACTGCAGACAGTATCACACAGACCTGGTCAGTGTGAGGAACCAGACTGAGAACACAGAGATAGAGAAGAAGATATCACTGAGGGGACTTCCTGTGTGGATCGGTCTGTTTCTAGACTCCTGGAGATGGTCAGACCAGAGTGACTCCTCATTCAGAAACTGGTTGTCAGGACGGCCTTCAACAGATCAGGGAGACACCTGCACTCTGGTGTCTTTTAATCGTTATTATTATGACTATGATTATTATGACTATTATAATTATGCTCCATGGATAAATGATCCCTGTGGCCTCAACTATCCTTTCATCTGCTATGGTAAGTTACAACATTCTCCTCCTGGTCTTAATAATAGAATGATGACAAGATAATTCTAATTCCCCCATGATTCACTACTGTCATTGTGGGATTGTATTATCTTGTAGGTCCAGCTGTGGAGACCACTGAGAAACCTCAACTGAAGAGACATGTGGTGAGAATGAAGATGACCCCAAAGGATCAACATCTGAACATCAGCGATCCTGCTGTTCAGGACTCCATCTTACAAGAGGTGAGTTTTACCCTGTTCATGAAGAACCACTCAATAATGATGCAAACTCTACAGATCACCTCTATGATACAGAGTGAAATATTGTGTGTCTCTGTGTGTCTTTGTGTTTCTCCAGATAAGGAACAAGCTGAAGGAGCAGGGGTTACCTGCAGACACCAAAGTGACATGGAAAAAGCAGCCTGATGGGAAGGTCTTCCACAAGGAAGAAGAGGGGTCTCCCAAGAAAGAAGAGGAGGAGAAGAAGATGAAGAAGAGTATGATGACAAAGAGAGAACTCTAATTATGTCAAATGTTCTCTCCTTTTTTATTTAGATTAATTATCTGTACTAGGATGTATTTTCTGAACCTAATTAAATGTGTTTTATTAAATAAATTGTTTATTATAAACATTAATAGTGTTTTATCTTGAGATGTTGTTATTGATAATTTTCTTGACTTTTATTACAGGGTTTGTTCTCAAGACAGACTTTTCACACATCATGTCTATAAATGAGTTATTTGTAGTTATGTTGATATTCAGGGCTGAGAAAAAGTATTTTCCTCCTTTCTAATGTTCTCAACTTTTACAGATTTAAGATGAAGAATGTTATCAGATCTTCAAAGAAAACAGAATATTAGATAAAGGGAACCTGAGTGAACAAATAACACAACAATTACATACTTATTTCATTTATTTCACAAACAAAGTTATGTAACATCCAATGTTCATGTGTGAAAGATGAATTGTCCCATTACACTCAATAACTGGTTTATGAAGTTGTTGATCAGTATTTCACGTCGCTGTGGAGCATGTTTGGCCCAGTCTTCCACCTAGAACTGCTTAAACTCAGCGAGTTTTCAAGGATGAACTTTGAAGTCCTGCCACAACATCCCATTGGGATCATTAGGTCTGGACATTGACGAGGTCATTCCAAAACTTGAAATTTGTTTCTTTTGAACCATTTTCATGTAGACTTGATTGTGTGTTTTGGATCAATGTCTTGCTGCATGACTCTCTTCAGCTCACAGACGGATGGCCTGACATTCTCCTGTAGAATTCTCTTATACTGAGCAGATCTCATGGTTCCTTCTATTAAGGCAAGTCGTCCAGGTTCTGAGGCAGCAAAGCATCCCCTTTACTGATGAATGCAGTGGTTTTTGCCAGGCGAAATGGGACCCATGTCATCTAAAAAACAACCCAACCAAGCCACACTGCTTCTTAACACAGCGTGCATCCAACCCGGAAGCCAGCCGCACCAATGTGTCGGAGGAAAAAGCAGCACCAATGTGCCGGAGGAAACACCGTGTACCTGGCAACCTTGGTTAGCGTGCACTGCGCCTGCCACAGGAGTCGCTGGTGCGCGATGAGTCAAAGATATCCCTACCGGCCAAGCACTCCCTAACCCGGATTGTGCTGGGCCAATTGTGCGTCGCCCCACGGACCTCCCGGTCGCGGCCGGTTGCGACAGAGCCTGGGAGCGAACCCAGAGTCTCTGGTGGCACAGCTGGCGCTGCAGCGCCCTTCACCACTTCACCACAAAAAAAAAAAAAACAATTATACATCTGTCGATAAAACCTTCTTCCAAGAGTCTTGATGTGTAATGCAATGCGTACAGGCGGCAGAGAAGTCAGGCACAGGAGAGTGTTTAATAAACATAAACCTCCGTCAACAGAACAATACAATAAATGGGTCAAACAAAACCTGGTCAAAACCAGCATACCGTACATAGGCACCACAAGAAACAATTACCGACCAGGACAATGAGGGGGAACAGAGGGTTAAATACACAACAAGTATTTGATGGATTTGGAACCAGGTGTGATGGAAGACAAGACAAAACCAATGGAAAATGAAAAGTGGATCGGCGATGGCTGGAAGGTCGGTGACGTCGACTGCCGAACGCCACCCAAACAACGAGAGGGACCAACTCCGGCGGAAGTAGTGACATGATGATCATCCAGTTGCTTCCAGGTGCTTTTTCTGAAACTTTAGTCAACTTTTTGGGCTAGATGGGTCCCATTATGTTTGTTGAAAACCAAACACTGCATTCCACAGTAAAACACTTCATATCAATCGTCAAGCATGGTGGTGGTAGTGTGATGGTTTGAGGATGCTTTGCTGAGTTACAGCAGTTCTGCATGGAAGAGTGGGCCAAAAGTCCTCCACAGCAATGTGAGAGACTGATCAACAACTACAGGAAGTGCTTGGTTGCAGTCATTAGATCTAAAGGTGGAACAACCAGCTATTGAGTGTAAAGGGGCAATTACTTTTTCACACAGGGGAATTGGGTGTTGCATAACTTTGTTAATTAAATAGACAAAATAAGTATAAATATGGTTTGTTATTTTGCAAACTCAGGTTCACTTTATCTAATTTTAGGTTTTGGTTGAAGATCTAATAACATTCAGTATTAAAATTTTGCAAAAATAGAGAATATCAGAAAGGGGGCAAATACTTTTTCACAGCACTGTGAGTATCAATGTGTTTTTCTAATTGGAATGTAACTTTCTTTAATTGAAATGTATTTAGACCACAGTTTACATTCTGCATAGCCAATGTAGTCTCAGCATGTTTTTTATTGGTTAATGAAGATGTATTTTCTGATGATCAAGTAAATACCTGTTGCAGATTGACAGTATCAGTCTAGAGTTGTGATTCTTCAAGTTTCAACTTAATATTATTTTAATGTTTATTTGACACATTTTTCCTTGATGATAAAGACATGTAGACATAATGTGTAATCAACTCCTCTCTTCAGGACTCTGATACACTGGTACCAGTTAGAAACATGTCCTGCTGAGCAGAGCTTTAGTTACATTTTTCCTTGATGATAAAGTCATCTAGACATAATGTGTAATCAACTCCTCTCTTCAGGACTCTGATACACTGGTACCAGTTAGAACCATGTCCTGCTGACCAGAGCTTTAGTTACATTTTGCATAACTTCCTCAAATTAGACAGAGGGGAACTTTCCACATCAACCAGAACCAGGATATTTCCTGGAACACACAATGATGTGACATCAGTAATGAACCTGGTCTCAGATCTGTTTGTGGCATCTTGCCAACTCTCATGTGTGTTGTGGTGCTGTGTGGCTCAGTTTGTAGAGCATTGTGCTTTTGTCACGGCCGATGAAAGAAGTAGACCAAGGTGCAGCTTGGTGAGTGTACATTTTCCTTTTATTTAAATGTTGCCAACAAAACAACAAAGGAAGAATCAACCGTGAAGCTTAACTTCAGCTATACTGCCTCTAACAAAGTAAACTACCCACACTGAAAGGAGGGAAAAAGGGCTACCTAAGTATGATTCCCAATCAGAGACAATGATGGACAGCTGTCCCTGATTGAGAACCACACCTGGCGAAAACATAGAAATAAAGAAACATAGAAAACAAAACATAGAATGCCCACCCCACATCACACCCTGACCTAACCAAATAGAGAAATACAATGTCTCTCTAAGGTCAGGGCGTGATAGTACCCCCCCCCCCCAAAGGTGCGAATTCCGGCCACAAAAACTGAACCTATAGGGGGTAGTCTGGGTGCGATTCTATCCACGGTGGCGGCTATGGTGCGGGGCGTAGACCCCTCTCCACCTCTGGCTCACCCCCCTTTGGTGGCGCCTCTGGTGTGGGGAACCTCACTGCCGACCCCGGACTGGGGACCCTCTCTGCGGGCCCCGTACTAGGGACCCTCGTTGCGGGCCCCGGAATGGGGACCCTCGTTGCTGGCCCTGGACTGGGGACCCTCGTTGTGGGCTCCGGACTGGAGGGCGTTGCTGGAGGGAGGAGGCCTACAGGAGGCCTGGTCCTTAGGGGAGGCAGAGGATGAACCGGGCTGTGGGGGAGCACTGGAGATCTCGTGCGCAGCCGTGGCACCACTCCACCAGGCTGAATGCCCACTTTAGCCCCAGCACTTCCAGAGTGCAGGCACAGATCGAACCAGGCTGTGGGGAACACTGGAGATCTAGTGCTTGACACTTGCACCTCTCCACTTGGCTGAATGCCCACTTTAGCCCAGCACGGGCGGCGCGCAGGCATAGGACGCACTGAACAGTCCCAGCGCACCGGAGACACAGTGCGCAGAGCCGGCGCAGGATACCCTGGGCCAAAACGGCACACCGTAGACCAAGCACGCTGAGCTGCCACAATCTGCCCTGGCTGGATGTCCACTCTCGTGTGGCACTTGTGGAGGGCTGGCATATAGCGCACTGGGCTATGAGCGCGCCCTGGAGACACCGTGCGCTTTACCGCATAACACCTGACCAGTCCCACGCTGCTTCCGGTAAGCACAGGGTGTTGCCTCAGGTCTATAGCCTGACTCCGCCAATCTCCCCCACATTTTTTGGGGGGGGCTGCCTCTTGTGCCTGCTTCGCTGACTTGCTTCATATCGCAGCCTCTCAGCTTTAGCTGCCTCCAGTTCCTCTTTCGGACAGCGATATTCACCAGCCTGCCTCCAGGGTCCCGTCCAGGATTTCCTCCCAAGTCCACGAATCCTGAACCCTCTGCTCCTCCATACCACGCTGCTTGGTCCGCTTGTGGTGGGTAGTTCTGTAACGGTCGTCTGATGAAGAAGGATTGGACCAAAGCGCAGCGTGGTAAGTCCTACTTGTGTGATGGTGGCTAACACATCTGATTGGCTGTCTGATTGGTATTGCCTCTGTTCCTGTTTTTATGTTCCTTCTGTACATGTCATTTCCTGATCTCCAGTCAAACCACAAAGCAACTCTCAAAGCACTAAGGAATCCCTTTCAATTCCAATAGTGACATCATTTAGGAGATTTAGGGCCCTAAGCATTGACCCCATGAGAACCTGCTCATCTCACTCCTACCTGCCTCTCAACCTCCCCATGTTCAGTAACAGACCTGTAAAAACCACAAACAAAGGGATGGAGAATTTGATGCGATTCTATTGATATAGCTTTTATAGTCATTCTTTACAACATAGTCGTTTTTTTCAAAAGGAATTGAACGTAGAAAGTAGAACTCTCTCTCTCTATCTATCCATATGCTTTATTGTCCTTCAATCTTTATGCAAACTATTTTGACCTCAATGGAAGAGATCATGGTAATAGAAACCTGACAGGACCTATTTTACATCACGGACAGCGACGCTCACCACTAAAGGGACTGTTAGCCTAACAACAACAACATAGACAGAGTTCAGGCTTTTTGTTATGCTTAGCAAAAGAGGCACACGGACACACACACGCACACACACACAGTTTTGTATTGCTATCCTTGTGGGGACCAAACAATTGATTCCCATCCAAAATCTTATTCTCCCTAAATCTAACCCTAAATATGAACAGTAACCCTAAACCTAATAATAACCTCTAAACTGTACCCCAAACACATAACCGTAAAACTGTACCTAACCGTAACTCCTATCCCTAAACCTACCGTAACCCCTAACCCTAACCTTAATCCCAACCCTAACTCCTAAACCTAACTGTAACCCCTAACCCTAACCTTATCCTAACCCTAACCCTAACTCCTAATCCTAACCGTAACCCCTAACCCTAACCCTAATCCTAAACCTAACCGTAACCCCTAACCCTAACCTTAATCCTAACCCTAACTCCTAAACCTAACTGTAACCCCTAACCCTAACCTTAAACCTAACCCTAACTCCTAATCCTAACCGCAACCCTAACCCTAACCTTAATCCTAAACCTAACTGTAATCCCTAACCTTAATCCTAACCATAATTGTAACCCTTACCCCATATCTTACCCCGATACCTAAAATAGCATTTTTCCTTGTGGGGATGGGCAAAATGTCCGCAATTGTCCGAATGATCCATGTTTAGCTATCCTTGTGAGAGATTCCCTACAAGGATAGTTTAGCAAAAACACAAACACACACACTGAAACAAAATGAATGAGTGATAGAGTGTAGCACTAGTAAAGTGACAGAAACAAACACGGGCAAGGTGAGAGAAAGATGTCATGTCTTTCTGAGAGAGATGGAGAGGGAGAAAAAGAGAGAGGGGGAGAACACAGATAGAGGAACAGATGAAGAGAGTGTGAAAGGGAAGGAGAGGGTCCTAAATAAAGAGGGACCAGATGAGAGAGGAGGGAGAGAGAGAGAGAGATGTGGTCACTTCTCAGAGGCTCTTTGTCTTTTGCTGTGTGAACAGGTTACTCATTGGTCCTGCGGTCACCCCCCTCTTCAAAAGGGGGGACGCTCTTGACCCAAACTGCTACAGACCAATATCTATCCTACCCTGCCTTTCTAAGGTCTTTGAAAGCCAAGTCAACAAACAGATTACCGATCATTTCGAATCCCACCATACCTACTCCGCTATTATGCAATCTGGTTTCAGAGCTGGTCATGGGTGCACCTCAGCCACGCACAAGGTCTTAAACGATATCTTAACCAACATCGATAAGAAACAATACTGTGCAGCCATATTCATTGACCTGACCAAGGCTTTCGACTCTGTCAATCACCACATCCTCATCGGCAGACTCGACAGCCTTGGTTTCTCAAATGACTGCCTCGCCTGGTTCACCAACTACTTCTCAGATAGAGTTCAGTGTGTCAAATCATAGGGTCTGTTGTCCGGGCCACTGGCAGTCTCTATGGGGGTGCCACAGGGTTCAATTTTTGGACCAAATCTCTTCTCTGTACACATCAATGATGTCGCTCTTGCTGCTGGTGAGTCTCTGATCCACCTCTACGCAGACGACACCATTCTGTATACTTCTGGCCTTTCTTTGGACACTGTGTTAACAACCCTCCAGGCGAACTTCAATGCCATACAACTCTCCTTCCGTGGCCTCCAATTGCTCTTAAATACAAATAAAACTAAATGCATGCTCTTCAACGGATCGCTGCTGTCACGATCGTCGTAAGGAGCAGACCAAAATGCAGCGTGGTTTGTGTTCATGATGGTTTTTTAATAAAAGAAAGCACTGAACACTGAATACAAACTATACAAAACAATAAAGGAATAACGACCGTGAAGCTATAATGAGAACTGTGCTGACACAAGCAACGAACATAGACAATCACCCACAACCCACAATGACAAAACAGGCTACCTAAATATGGCTACCAATCAGAGACAATGACTAACACCTGCCTCTGATTGAGAACCATATCAGGCCAAACACAGAAACAGACAAACTAGACATCCAACATAGAATGCCCACTCAGATCACACCCTGACCAAACAAAACATAGAAACATACAAAGCAAACTATGGTCAGGGTGTGACAGCTGCCTGCACCTGCCCGCCTGTCCAACATCACTACTCTGGACTTAGAATATGTGGACAACTACAAATACCTGTTTCTGAACTTTGACAAAACGCTCAGCTGGTGTCCCTGGCTATGTCCAACCCTGTTGCCATAGTGATAGATGTTACGTGCCATCTGTTTGTTTGACTAAGATAATAACTTCATGAGAATGTCTACTCCTTTTTGCATACCCCTGTTTGGAAACAGAATATGAATAACATATTCAAATCAATGGGTATCAGTTTAAGATGTATATAGGACCAAGCAACGGAGATAGACACAGAAGGAGAGAGAGATCTGGAGAGAGCAAGATAGACGGAGTGAGACAGACTTTCCTACAAACAACCGGTGAGGCCATGTTAAAAATGTATAATATTTTTAGCATTAATGTAGAGAAATGAATGTAACACAGTTTTTTTTCAATTATTCTGGTTACATTTCAGATGTAATTGGTACCTTTTGAAATCTCTTGGAACACAACTCTAAACTGAGTGTAGGAGTCTCTGATCACATCTTTAGCCATATTTCCATTGAATTTCACACTGATGGAAACTTCTTTGTACCTCACCCTCCTAATCTCAGGTCAGTTAGATGTGATTGTGTTTGTACGTGTGTGTGACACGTGTGTGTGACACGTGTGTGTTTGCTTGAACAATTTGGTGTACCACGTGCAAAGATGCATAGATGATTGTGGTTGCTGGATAAAATGTCTGTCAGGAATCATTATTCTCTTCGCAGGGTTCTACACACCTTCCTCGTGTCTTATTTGTCAGTATCACGTCATGAACATAAAAAGACCTGGATGGATGCCCAGAGTTACTGCAGAGCACATTACACTGATCTGGCTACAGTAGATGACATGGAGGACCTGAACAGGCTGATGACCAGTGTCAGTAGTTCTAATTACTGGTTCTGGATCGGACTGAAGAAGGGAGACTCCATGAAGTGGAACTGGTCTCTGGCAGACAGACGTTTCTACAGAGAGGGGGAGACTGAGTTCAGAAACTGGGACACTGGGACACCCCAAAATGGTAACTGTGCTTTAATGAGTACATCTGGTCTGTGGAACAACACCTCCTGTGATGACCAGCATCACTTCATCTGTTATGATGGTGAGTGTACACATACTAATGATGAAGCCTGTTCTAAGTGCTGGAGCTGCCATTGAGTTGAAACATAGACTCATGAGAGCTTTAAGTTGTTAATCAGTTATTGATCTGTTATCAAATCAATGACAACATGTACTATAGATGATCAGTAGATGATGTTTCATTGGATATTTGTATTGATTATTACATTTCACTTTTGCAGGAAAACAAGACACCAACCAAACATACGTCTTAATTCAGGAGAACAGGACCTGGATAGATGCTCAGAGTTACTGCAGACAGTATCACACAGACCTGGTCAGTGTGAGGAACCAGACTGAGAACACAGAGATAAATAAGAAGATAACACTGAGGGGACTTCCTGTGTGGATCGGTCTGTTTCTAGACTCCTGGAGATGGTCAGACCAGAGTGACTCCTCATTCAGAAACTGGTTGCCAGGATGGCTTTCAACAGAACAGAGATACAACTGCACTCTCGTGCATTCTAATCCTTCTTCTTCAAATCATGCTAAAATGAGAAATTATCCCTCTGATGACACCTTTCCTTTCATCTGCTCCGGTAAGTTACCGTTTTCTCCACCTGATCTACCTGATACTATGATGACAGGAGAACTCTAATGTTGCCCCCGTGATTCACTACTGTCATTGTGGGATTTTATTCTCTTCTTGGCATAGCTGTGGAGACCACAATGACTACAGCGACCACGACTACCCCCTGCCCACGACCACGACTACCCCCTGCTCACGACCACGACTACCCCCATGCCCCCCACCACGACTACCCCCTGCCCACCACCACGACTACCCCCTGCCCACCACCATAACTACCCCCCTGCCCACGACCACAACTACCCCCTGCCCACCACCACCCACCCCCTGCTCACGACCACGACTACCCCCTGCCCACGACCACGACTACCCCCTGCCCACGACCACGACTACCCCCTGCCCACGACCACGACTACCCCCCTGCCCACCACCACGACTACCCCCTGCTCACGACCACGACTACCCCCTGCCCACAACCGCGACTATCCCCCTGCCCACGACCACGACTACCCCCTGCCCACAACCACGACTACCCCCTGCCCACGACCACGACTACCCCCTGCCCACCACCATAACTACCCCCCTGCCCACCACCATAACTACCCCCATGCCCACGACCACGACTACCCCCTGCCCACCACCATAACTACCCCCTGCCCACGACCACGACTACCCTCCTGCCCACCACCATAACTACCCCCATGCCCACGGCCACGACTACCCCCTGCCCAGACCACGACTACCCCCTGCTCACGACCACGACTACCCCCATGCCCACCACCACGACTACTACCCCCTGCCCACCACCACGACTACCCCCTGCCCACCACCACGACTACCCCCTGCTCACGACCATGACTACCCCCTGCCCACGACCACGACTACCCCCTGCCCACAACCACGACTACCCCCTGCCCACCACCATAACTACCCCCTGCCCACCACCACGACTACCCCCTGCTCATGACCATGACTATCCCCCTGCCCACGACCATGACTACCCCCTGCCCACGACAACGACTACCCCCTGCCCACGACCACGACTACCCCCTGCCCACAACCACGACTACCCCCTGCCCACCACCGTAACTACCCCCTGCCCACGACCACGACTACCCCCTGCCCATGACCACAACTACCCCCTGCTCACGACCATGACTACCCCCTGCCCACGACCAAGACTACCCCCATGCCCACGACCATGACTACCCCCATGCCCACAACCAAGAAAGCTCAACTGAAGAGACAGGTGGTGAGAGTGAAGATGACCCCAAAGGATCAAAATCTGAACCTCAGAGATCTTGCTGTTCAGGACGACATCTTACAAGAGGTCAGTTTCCCCTGTTCATGAAGAACCAACTCAGTAATGATGCAAACTCTACAGATCACCTCTCTGGTCTGGATCCTAGTCTGTTGTAGATGACCTCCTCTCTGGTCTGGGTCCTAGTCTGTTGGTGGATGACCTCCTTTCTGATCTGGGTCCTAGTCTGTTGTGAATGACCTCCTCTCTGATTTGGGTCTTAGTCTGGTGAGGATGATGTTTTATCCTGGCTGTGACCCCACTCTCCGAAGGTGTCTCAGGGAGAGTGGAATTAGCAAAAACACATTTCCAATTCACACACTTGTACATGTGTGAAATTGTCATGCCTGCTCCTGCTGTTCCCCTCTGGCGCTTGAGGGTCGCCAGTATCCCCAGCATTACTCACACCTGCCTTCCCCCGTCACGAGCAATCAGCGATTATTGGACTCACCTGGACTTAATCACCTCTGTCATCTCCCCTATATCTGTCTGTTCCCCTGCTCTGTTCCCTGCTTCAGCATTGATTGTCGTCTGTCTTTGTATACCAGTGTGCTCACGCTGTTCCTGTCTTGTTCCATGTTTACTCCTAATTAAATGTTGACTCCCGGTACCTGCTTCTCGATTCCAGCGTTGGACTTTACAGAATGCTGAAACCCCCAAATGAAGCATCTCTGAGTGCTGGCTTTCTGGTTAGTGGTGGCGTCGTGTCCGGGGGCTGCCACCGATGGAACCGGGGGTGCCTAAGCCAGTTCGTCTGGCTGTCACGCCGAAGCTGGCTCGAGTGGTTCCTTGCCCGGTTGGCTCGGAAGGCGCCAATCCCACGTCAGGCCTCAGTCGGATCGTCAGGTTTTTCACCCAGCCGGCTCTTCAGGCTGGTACGCCTTCTCCGGATCATTGACTTCCCACACCTCAGCGGTATCGACAGGCCTTCCTGCCTCAGCCAGATTGTCAAGCTCCTATGCCTCAGCCGGCTCACCAGACTCTCACGCCTCTGCCGGTTCGTCGGGATATCACATCCAGCCGGCATGTACCGTGCCCGTGCCTCGGCCAGCCCATCAGGCTCGCCCAGGCACTGTCACGCCTTCTCCCATTCTTACCCCCTGGCGCCGAGGGCGCCAGGCTCCCCAGCATTACGCACTCCTGCCATCGTCATTACGCACACCTGCCTTTCCTCGTCAGGCGCATCAGCAATTGTTGGACTCACCTGGACTTATGTCAACTCTGTCATTACCTCCCTATACAGAGGGGCAAAAAGTATTTAGTCAGCCACCAATTGTGCAAGTTCTCCCACTTAAAAAGATGAGAGAGGCCTGTAATTTCCATCATAGGTACACTTCAACTATGACAGATTTTTTATGAATTTATTTGCAAATTATGGTGGAAAATAAGTATTTGGTCAATAACAAAAGTTTATCTCAATACTTTGTTATATACCCTTTGTTGGCAATGACAGAGGTCAAATGTTTTCTGTAAGTCTTCACAAGGTTTTCACACACTATTGCTGGTATTTTGGCCCATTCCTCCATGCAGATCTCCTCTACTAGAGCAGTGATGTTTTGGGGCTGTTGCTGGGCAACACAGACTTTCAACGTTTTTTCCAAACCAAGCTGCTTACCTATTGCAGATTCAGTCTTCCCAGCCTGGTGCAGGTCTACAATTTTGTTTCTGGTGTCCTTTGATAGCTCTTTGGTCTTGGCCATAGTGGAGTTTGGAGTGTGACTGTTTGAGGTTGTGGACAGGTGTCTTTTATACTGATAACAAGTTCAAACAGGTGCCATTAATACAGGTAATGAGTGGAGGACAGAGGAGCCTCTTAAAGAAGAAGTTACAGGTCTGTGAGAGCCAGAAATCTTGATTGTTTGTAGGTGACCAAATACTTATTTTCCACCATAATTTGCAAATAAATTCATAAAAAATCCTACAATGTGATTTTCAGGATTTTTTTTCTCATTTTGTCTGTCATAGTTGTAGTGTACCTATGATGAAAATTACAGGCCTCTCTCATCTTTTTAAGTGAGAGAACTTGCACAATTGGTGGCTGACTAAATACTTTTTGCCCCACTGTATCTGTCTGTTCCCCTGCTCTGTTCCCTGCTTCAGCATTGATTTTCGTCTGTCTTTGTGTACCAGTGTGTTGACTCTGTTCCTGTCTTGTTCCATGTTTGTTCCTAATTAAATGTTGACTCCCGGTACCTGCTTCTCAACTCCAGCGTCGGTCCTTACAGAAATAGGACAAATATGAGCCTTATCCCTCATAGAGTCAAAGGGTTAAAGTGAAGAACATCTCAGTATAGCAGGAAGGAACAGTAGTTGTAGATCTTTACAATGACTATTACAGAGTGAAATATTGTGGGTCTCTGTGTGTCTCAGTGTGTCTCTCCAGATAAGGAACAAGCTGAAGGAGCAGGGGTTACCTGCAGACACCAAAGTGACATGGAAAAAGCAGCCTGATGGGAAGGTCTTCCACAAGGAGGAAGAGGGGTCTCCCAAGAAAGAAGAGGAGGAGAAGAAGATGAAGAGGATGATGACAAAGCAAGAACTCTAGTTATGTTAAATGTTCTCCTACCTTTTCGCTTTTTAAAATTTAGATTAATTATCTGTACTGGGATGTATTTTCTGAACCTAATTCAATGTGTTTTATTAATTAAATTGTTTAAGTATAAACATTAATAGTGTTTTATCATGAGATGTTGTTATTAATCATTTTCTTGACTTGGTTGTTTTATTACAGGGTTTGTTCTCAAGACAGACATTTCACACATCATGTCTATAAATGAGTTATTTGTAGTTATGTTGATATTCAGGGCTGAGAAAGAGTATTTGCCTCCTTTCTAATTTTCTCAACTTTTACAGATTTAAGATGCTGAATGTTATCAGATCTTCAAAGAAAACAGAATATTAGATGAAGGGAACCTGAGTGAACAAATAACACAACAATTACCTACTTATTTCATTTATTTCATAACAAAGTTATGTAACACCCAATGTTCATGTGTGAAAAAGTAAACTCAGGGACATTTGTGGGTTTTCAATCATGAACTGCTCATTTCAAGTCCTGCCACAACATCTCCATTGGGATCATTAGGTCTGGACATTGACGAGGTCATTCCAAAACTTCAAATGTGTTTCTTTTGAACCATTTTCATGTAGACTTGACTGTGTGTTTTGGATCAATGTCTTGCTGATAATTGATACTGAGCAGAACTCATGGTTCCTTCAACTAACGTTTTGGACTAGATGGGTCCCGTTGTCTCTGCTGAAAACCAAACACTGCATTCCACAGTAAAACCCTTCATATCAATCGTCAAGCATGGTGGTGGCAGTGTGATGGTTTGAGGATGCTTTGCTGAGTTACAGCAGTTCTGCATGGAAGAGTGGGCCAAAAGTCCTCCACAGCAATGTGAGAGACTGATCAACAACTACAGGAAGTGCTTGGTTGCAGTCATTAGAGCTAAAGGTGGAACAACCAGCTATTGAGTGTAAAGGGGCAATTACTTTTTCACACAGGGGAATTGGGTGTTGCATAACTTTGTTAATTAAATAGACAAAATAAGTATAGATATGGTTTGTTATTTTGCAAACTCAGGTTCACTTTATCTAATTTTAGGTTTTGGTTGAAGATCTAATAACATTCAGTATTAAAATTTAGCAAAAATAGAGAATATCAGAAAGGGGGCAAATACTTTTTCACAGCACTGTGAGTATCAATGTGTTTTTCTAATTGGAATGTAACTTACTTTAATTGTAAATGTATTTAGACCACAGTTTACATACTGCATAGCCAATGTAGTCTCAGCACGTTTTTTACTGGTTAATGAAGATGTCTCTTCTGATGATCAAGTAAATACCCGTTGCAGATTGACAGTATCGGTCTAGAGTTGTGATTCTTCAAGTTTCAACTAAATATTATTTTAATGTTTATTTGACACATTTTACCTTGATGATAAAGACATCTAGACATAATGTGTAATCAACTCCTCTCTTCAGGACTCTGATACACTGGTACCAGTTAGAACCATGTCCTGCTGACCAGAGCTTTAGTTACATTTTTCCTTGATGATAAAGACATGTAGACATAATGTGTAATCAACTCCTCTCTTCAGGACTCTGATACACTGGTACCAGTTAGAACCATGTCCTGCTGACCAGAGCTTTAGTTACATTTTGCATAACTTCCTCAAATTAGACAGAGGGGAACTTTCCACATCAACCAGAACCAGGATATTTCCTGGAACACACAATGATGTGACATCAGTAATGAACCTGGTCTCAGATCTGTTTGTGGCATCTTGCCAACTCTCATGTGTGTTGTGGTGCTGTGTGGCTCAGTTTGTAGAGCATCGTGCTTTTGTCACGGCAGACGAAAGAAGTAGACCAAGGTGCAGCTTGGTGAGTGTACATTTTCCTTTTATTTAAAATGTCGCCAACAAAACACTTCACTTCGGCTATACAGCCTCTAACAAAGTAAACTTCCCACACTGAAAGGAGGGAAAAAGGTCTACCTAAGTATGATTCCAAATCAGAGACAACGATAGACAGCTGTCCCTGATTGAGAATCATACCCGGCCAAAACAAAGAAATAGAGAAACATAGAAAACTAAACATAGAATGCCCACCTCACATCACACTCTGACCTAAACAAATAGAGAAATAAAACGGCTCTCTAAGGTCAGGGAGTGACAGTACCCCCCACCCCCCAAAGGTGCGGACTCCGGCCGCATAACCTGAACCTATAGGGGAGGGTCTGGGTGGGCATCTATCCGCGGTGGCGGCTCTGGTGCGGGACATAGACCCCGCTCCACCTCTGGCTCACCCCGCTTTGGTGACGTCTCTGGTGTGGGGACCCTAACCGCCGACCCCCGACTGGAGACCCTCTCGCGGGCCCCGGACTGGGCACCCTCGCTGCGGGCCCCGGACTGGGCACCCTCGTTGCTGGCACCAGACTGGGCACCCTCGTTGCGGGCCCTGGACTGGAGGCCGTCGCCGGAGGCTTCGTGCCGTGGATCATCACTGGAGGCTTCTTGCCATGGATCATCACTGGAGGCTTCGTGCCATGGATCATCACTGGAGGCTCCTTGCCATGGATCATCACTGGAGGCTTCGTGCCGTGGATCATCACTGGAGGCTTCGTGCCATGGATCATCACTGGAGGCTTCGTGCCATGGATCATCACTGGAGGCTTCTTGCCATGGATCATCACTGGAGTGGAGAGACACACAGGAGGCCTGGCTCTGGGAGCAGGCACAGGATACACTGGGCCGTGGAGGTGCAACAAACAACAAACGAAGAAACAACCGTGAAGCTTAACTTCGGCTATACTGCCTCTAACAAAGTAAACTACCCACACTGAAAGGAGGGAAAAAGGGCTACCTAAGTATGATTCCCAATCAGAGACAACAATAGACAGCTGTCCCTGATTGAGAACCATACCCCACCAAAACATAGAAATAAAGAAACATAGAAAACTAAACATAGAATGCCCACCCCACATCACACCCTGACCTAACCAAATAGGTTGTAGCTAGATGGAGAGGAAGTGTGAGCGAGAGTTGGAATGGACCATTCTGGATCAATGCCAGGATTGTTGGTTGGTTTCCCCGAGGCCGCCACTATGGAAAATGTATGCTTGACTACTTTTGGATGAACGATTATATTATATCTTCTATTATGGTCTGCAGTGAATTTGGGAAAGTATTAGGACCCCTTGACTTTTTCCACAACAGTTTTTTCCCCTCATCAATCTACACACAATACCCCATAATGACAAAGAATAAACAGGTTCTTAGATGTCTATGCAAATGTATTACAAATAAAAATGGAAATATTAGATTTACATAAGTATTCAGACACTTTATTCAGTACTTTGTTGAAGCACCCTTAGCAGTGATTACAGCCTCGAGTCTTCTTGGAATTGACGCTACAAGCTTGGCACACCTGTATTTGGGGAGATTCTCCCATTCTTCTCTGCAGATCCTCTAAAAGCCCTGTCAGGTTGGACGGAAGCGTCGCTGCACAAATATTTCAAGTCTCTCCATAGATGTTTGATCGGTTTGAAGTCCGGCATCTGGCTGGGCCACTCTAGGACATTCAGAGACTTGTAACGAAGCCACTCCTGTCTTGTCTTGGCTGTCTGCTTAGACCTGTTGGAAGGTGAACTTTCGCCCCAGTCTGACGTCTTGAGAGCTTTGGAGCAGGTTTTCATTAAGGATCTCTCTGTACTTTTCTCGGCTCATCTTTCCCTCGATCCTGACTAGTCTCTCACAGTCCCTGCCATTGAAAAACATCCACACAGCATGATGCTGCCACCACCATGCTTCACCCGTTATGGTGCCAGGTTTCCTCCAGACGTGACGGTTGGAATTCAAGCCAAAGAGCTCAATCTTGGTTTCATAAGACCAGAGAATCTTTTTTCTCATTGTCTGAGAGTCTTCATCTGCCTTTTGGCAAACTTCAAGCATGCTGTCATGGGCCTTTTACAGAGGAGTGGCTTCCGTCTGGCCACTCTACCGCATTGGCCTGACTGGTGGAGTCCTGCTGAGATGGTTGTCCTTCTGGAATTTTCTCCCATTTCCACAGAGGAACCCTAGAGCTCTGTCAGAGTAACCATCGGGTTCTTGGTCACCTCCCTAACCAAGGCCCTTCTCCCCCGATTGCTCAGTTTTGCCCGGCGTCAGCTCTAGGAAGTGTTTTGGTGGTTCTAAATTTCTTCCATGAGGCCACAGTGTTCTTGGGGACCTTTAACCTCTCTAGGGTATGTGGGACGGTAGCGTTCCATCTGTCAACAGCCAGTGAAACTGCAGGGCGCCAAATTCAAAACAACAGAAATCCCAATACTAAAATTCCTCAAACATACATGTATTTTACACCGTTTTAAAGATACACTTTTTGTAAATCCAGCCACAGTGTCCGATTTCAAAAAGGCTTTACGACGAAAACAAACCACGCGATTATGTTAGGTCAGAGCCAGGTCACAGAAAAACACAGCCATTTTTCCAGCCAAAGAGAGGAGTCACAAAAATCAGAAATATAGATAAAATTAATCACTAACTTTTGATGATCTTCATCAGATGACACTCATTGTACTTCATGGTACACAATACGTGTATGTTTTGTTCGGTAAAGTTCATATTTATATCCAAAAATCTGAGTTTACTTTGGTGCATTATGTTCAGTAGTTCCAAAACATGATTTTGCAGAGAGCCACATCAATTCACAAAAATAGTCATAATAAACATTGATAAACGATACAAGTGTTATTCACAGAATAAAATACATATTTCATCATTCAAATAGTTTTAGAAACTTCAGAGTGTATTCTATCCAAATCTACTAATTATATGCATATTCTGGTTTTCCTGGCAGAGTAGCAGGCAGTTTAATTTGGGCACGCTTTTCTTCCAAAATTCCCAATGCTGCACCCTACCCTAGAGAAGTTACATGCTGCATAAATATTTTAGTACCCTTTCCCAGATCTGTGCCTCGAGATAATCCTGTCTCAGGGCTCTACGGATTATTCCTTCAACCCCATGACCTGTTTTTGCTCTGACATGCATTGTCAACTGCTGTACCTTATATAGACAGGTGTGTGCCTTTCCAAATCATGTCCAATCAATTGAGTTTACTTACCACAGTTGACCTCCAATCAAGAACTGTAGTAGAAACATCAAGGATGATCAATTGAAACAGGATTAACCTGAGCTCAGTTTCGAGTCATATAGCAAAGGGTCTGAATATAAATAAATCATTTGTAAATAAGGGTTTCTTTAAATATTTTGTTTTTATACATTTGTAGAAATTTCTAAAAACCTGTTTTTGCTTTGTCATTAAGGGGTATTGTGAGTCGATTGATGAGGATTAGAATGAGGATGTAACATAACAAAGTGTGGATAAAGTGAAGATGTCTTAATTATTTTCCCGCTGAACATAAATTAATTAGGCCCTAATCTATGGATTTCACATTGACAGGGAATACAGACATGCCACTGTTAGTCACAGATAACAGATAACTGTTAGTCACAGATAACTGTTAGTCACAGACAACTGTTAGTCACAGACAATTGTTAGTCACAGACAACTGTTAGTCACAGATACATGTTAGTCACAGATACATGTTAGTCACAGATAACTGTTAGTCACAGATTGTCCTTAGGACCTAGTCACAGTATTTTTATGCACTCATTATGCCTGTCCATACCATAACCCTACCTGCACCATTGGGCACTCTGTTCACAACGTTGCAAACCACTAGTCCACACCACACACTACATAGTGTCTGCGGTTGTGAGGCCGGTTGGACGTACTGCTAAAATCTCTAAAACGATGTTGGAGGCAGCTTATGGTAGATAAATTAACATTAAATTCTCTGGTAACAGCTCCGGTGGACATTCCTGAAATGAGCATGTCAATTGCACGCTCCTTCAAAACTTGAGCAGAGGGCAGAGCACCCAATGACAGAGGAGAGGGAGGGCAGAGCACCCAATGACAGAGGAGAGGGATGGCAGAGCACCCAATGACAGAGGAGAGAGAGGGCAGAGCACCCAATGACAGAGGGGAGGGAGTTCACAGCACCCAATAACAGAGGAGAGGGAGTTCACAGCACCCAATAACAGAGGAGAGGGAGGTCACAGCACCCAATGAAAGAGGAGAGGGAGGTCAGAGAACCCAATGACAGAGGAGAGGGAGGTCAGAGAACCCAATGCTGGAGGTGTTTATCTAGACACTGAGTGTACAAGACATCAGGACCACCTGCTCTCTCCATGACAGTTAACAGTCATTTACCAGTCAGCAGATATCAATCCAATTGATCATGAGGGATGAGATGGAATGATCTATTTCAAGTAGAAATCCACTACCAGCCTACTTGACACAACTTGTGGGATGCATTGGTGTTGACTTGGACCATCGTCCTTCTGGAACTCTCTTGATACCTAATTCAGGCCTCACTGACCTGTACAATTCTTGAAATTACTCAACCCTTTTTAGGAGTTGGGTCCTTTTTGGAACAATGAGGCAATTTCTGGGCAATATGTCTATCTAGAGGACTGGGTTATCTCCTTTGGATCAACAGAATCATCACATGAACATGTTCTGTACAGCCTCTCTAACTGTTTCCTTCTCTGGCTCTGTCCAACCCCTTTTCCAGTGGGATAAATGTCACATCACAGTTTTGTTTGTTTAGAGATGAATAACAAATTCAAACAAATGAGGAGCAGTGTCATGTTTAAATAGGGACAAAGATGTGATGACAGACACACAGTAGGAGAGACAGAGAGAGACAGACAGAGAGAAAGGGGAGAGAGTTGGATAGCGAGATAGAGATAGAGTGACAGAGAGAGAGAAACAGAGAGAGACAGACAGAGAGAAAGGGGAGAGAGTTGGATAGCGAGATAGAGATAGAGAGACAGAGAGAGAGAGACAGAGAGAGACAGACAGAAAGAAAGGGGAGAGAGTTGGATAGCGAGATAGAGATAGAGAGACAGAGAGAGAGAGAGACAGAGAGAGACAGAGAGAGACAGAGCGAGAGTAAGAGAGTTTTCTTCAAACAACAGGTGAGGTTATTTGTGATTGTAGATATTTCATATTTCATTGTAGAGAAAAGTGTATAATATTTACTTTTTTTATTCCCAGGTTTGAAGGTTCCAGTGTAGAATAATTCACCATGTATTCTTACTCTCTGGAAATGTTATGTTGAGGTTTTTCACCCCTACCACTTCCAATACTTTAGAGACCTAACCTAACAATCACTGATTGTTCCTGTCTCTGAACAGGTGATAACCCTCTATGTGGGGAGCATTATCTCCATCTGTCCTGTCAGGTCATATCAGTAAAGAAGGAGAAAGACAGTTTGTGTTGGTTAAGTGTTGCAACCTTGAAGTGCATTCATTTTAATCATATATCCTTTGAATTTCACAGTGATGGAAACGTTGTTGTATCTCACCCTGCTCATCTCAGGTCAGTTTACTGTGTGTGTGTCCCAGCAAACATGCCCACATTGGGCCAAAGCTTTCTTGCTAATCAGCTACAGATTGTCCCCCAAGACATTGTCCCAGTGTGTCCCAGTTTGCCCTGTGTGGCCCAGTGTGGGCAGCCCATATCTCGTGAGGACAATCTTCACTGTTCCTGAAATAAGATAACTCTTTGGATCAGCTGTCTGTTTTGTGCCCATGTGGTCCCCAAAATGATCTTATGTATTGGTCCTGTGTGTTTTGACCACCTCATGATAATTTCTCAGTTATAGTTCTTTATTTATATATCATTAATTTAGTTCAAGTTAAATCAAATATTGCCAAAGTAATGAATAAATTGTAACATTTATGAGCCCTAAGTTGTGTAAAGTGTTTTCACATATGGTCCTGTTTAAAATATCTGATCTCAGTCCTCTTTAAAGTGAACTGGGGTGACAAAAAAATAGAGCAACAAACATTTATTTATTTTTATTCAACTAGGAAAGTCAAATTCTTATTTACAATGACTGCCAAGTAACAGTGGGTTAACTGCCTTGTTCAGGATCAGAACAACAGATTTTTACCTTGTCAGCTAAGGGATTCGATCTAGCAAGGTTCGATCTAGGCTACCTGTCGCCCCAACATAACTCTGTTCTCTTTGTATTCACTCTGCCCCTGGCTCTGAATGAGGACTCAACTCTTTTGCTAGTTCACTTCACCTATTTTGTGAACAGAGTCCTCTTTGCTTCACATTTCTATGTTTAGAAAGGAACCAAGATCTTTTTCCAACATTCATTCAATGCACCCTGGGTTTTTACAAAGTGCAGGACAAGCCATTCAATCAGAATGTGTTATCAGACAGCTAGATAAACAGACTTACATTTTGAAAGATAATAGATATAGACATAATAATTGTAATCAGAAGATACTATTAACATGTACTGTATATTTAATTTCTAATATAATAAATAGCAATAGAATAACTGGAGAATAAATAATGGTTTAATTGAAAATTGCACACCCAAGGTAGTGTACTGTCCCTTTAAGAGCTGGAAGAGATGTTGATCCCTATGTACCCTATTCAAACCCCACAATTACTAAACAGCTGACAAAGCTCTCTTAGCCAATAGATCACGCGTTGCAAACAAATAATCTAATCTAAACTAAAAACTCCACACATTTTGGAATTATGTGCATCCTTGACAACCTCTAATATTCAAAAACAGCAACAACATACACATCATCATCTTCTCTTAGTTCGTTCTGTTAGGTGACATAAACTGGGATATGCTTAACACCCCGGCAGTCCTACAATCTAGGTTAAGGCTCGGGGACAGTGTTCGGAAGTTTAGATGAATGACGTGCCCAAAGTAAACTGCCTGTTACTCAGGCCCAGAAGCTAGGATATGCATGTAAATGTAAATGGATAGAAAACACTTTTAAGTTTAATAATGTCTGTGAGTATAACAGAACTGATACGGCAGTTGAGGTCACAGGCCATTTCAATGATAGCCTATGGGAAAAAATTAAAATAGGACCCAGATTGCAGTTCCTATAGCTTCCACTAGATGTCAACAGTCCTTAGAAAGGGTTTCAGGCTTGTATTTTGAAAAATGAACAAGAAGTTGTAGTTTTTCCAATGTGTCCTTCGTTAGAAATGTAGTCTTGTTGCACACGTGAATGAGGTGCACACTCTTTGTTATTTATCTTCTCGATTGAACATACTTTTCTCAGTCTTAAATATGATATTTTATTTAGATATTAGAGTACCTGAGGATTAATTAGAAACATCGTTTGACTTGTTTGGACGAACTTTACCGGTAACTCATTGGATTTGTTTGTATGCAAGTTGAAAGATTGGATTACTGAATCAAGCGAACCAACTATAAACTGACTTTTTTGGGATGTAAAGAAGGACTTTATCGAACAAAGCGACCATTCATTGTATAGCTGGGACCCTTGGGATTGCAAAGGCTTTCGCAGTAAAGCCTTTTTGAAATCTGACATTGCTGTTGGAGAAGTTAAACTTTTAAACTATGTAAGACACTTGTATTTTCATGAATGTTTAATATTACAATTTTTGTATTTTGAATTTCGCGCTCTGCAATTTTACCGGATGTTGTCATAGTGGCACCCTAGCGGGACACCGATCCCAAAGAGGTTTTAACAAACCTCCAAATGAGCTTCAATGCCATACAGCACTCCTTCTGTGGCCTCCAACTGCTCTTAAATAGGGAACAAATTATAACGTAATGGGAACCAGGTGTGTACAATCAAAACAAAACAAACGGAAAAAGAAATATAGATCGGTGGAGGCTAGAAAGCCGGTGACGTCGACCGCCGAACAAGGAGAGGCACCAACTTCGGCGGAAGTCGTGACAGAAACAGTGTTACAGCAGTCTAGTGTGAGGGGTTATGTCAGTGGTCTAGTGTGAGGGGTTATGTCAGTAGTCTAGTGTGAGGGGTTATGTCAGTAGTCTAGTGTGAGGGGTTATGTCAGTAGTCTAGTGTGAGGGGTTATGTCAGTAGTCTAGTGTGAGGGGTTATGTCAGTAGTCTAGTGTGAGGGGTTATGTCAGTGGTCTAGTGTGAGGGGATATGTCAGGGGAAACGGTGTTACAGTGGTCAAGTGTGAGGTGTTATGTCAGTGGTCTAGTGTGAGGGGTTATGTCAGTAGTTTAGTGTGAGGGGTTATGTCAGTAGTCTAGTGTGAGGTGTTATGTCAGTGGTCTAGTGTGAGGGGTTATGTCAGTAGTCTAGTGTGAGGGGTTATGTCAGTAGTCTAGTGTGAGGTGTTATGTCAGTGGTCTAGTGTGAGGGGTTATGTCAGTAGTTTAGTGTGAGGGGTTATGTCAGTGGTCTAGTGTGAGGGGTTATGTCAGTAGTCTAGTGTGAGGGGATATGTCAGTAGTCTAGAGTGAGGGGTTATGTCAGTAGAAACAGTGTTACAGTAGTCTAGTGTGAGGGGTTATGTCAGTAGTCTAGTGTGAGGGGATATGTCAGTAGTCTAGTGTGAGGGGTTATGTCAGTAGTCTAGTGTGAGGGGTTATGTCAGTGGTCTAGTGTGAGGGGTTATGTCAGTAGTCTAGTGTGAGGGGTTATGTCAGTAGTCTAGTGTGAGGGGTTATGTCAGTAGTCTAGTGTGAGGGGTTATGTCAGTAGTCTAGTGTGAGGGGTTATGTCAGTAGTCTAGTGTGAGGGGTTATGTCAGTAGTCTAGTGTGAGGGGTTATGGCAGTAGAAACAGTGTTACAGTAGTCTAGTGTGAGAGGTTATGTCAGTAGTCTAGTGTGAGGGGATATGTCAGTAGTCTAGTGTGAGGGGTTATGTCAGTAGTCTAGTGTGAGGGGTTATGTTAGTAGTCTAGTGTGAGGGGTTATGTCAGTAGTCTAGTGTGAGGGGTTATGTCAGTAGTCTAGTGTGAGGGGTTATGTCAGTAGTCTAGTGTGAGGGGTTATGTCAGTAGTCTTGTGTGAGGGGTTATGTCAGTAGTCTTGTGTGAGGGGTTATGTCAGTAGTCTAGTGTGAGGGGTTATGTCAGTAGTCTAGTGTGAGGGGTTATGTTAGTAGTCTAGTGTGAGGGGTTATGTCAGTAGTCTAGTGTGAGGGGTTATGTCAGGGGAAACGGTGTTGTAGTATTCTAGCGTGTGGTGCGGGAATAATGACAAGCAAACCTGAGGAGCTTTGTGATCACATTGTCCTAAAAAAGGGAACTGGACATCGGAATTCAAGCGAACTGAACACACTGAACTTGAGGGTTTGAGTTGCTTTGGAGTGGTCAATCTGCACAAAAAAATAAGCGAACCACACCGAGATCACAGAAAATGGCTGAAAATGACTAAGTGTGAAAACGACCTTATTTATCTTGTGTTACATTACACCAGAAAGACAACATCACTGCTGCTGTCATTCACTGTGATGTTGCTGTGGGATTGCCGTTGGATAGCCTGTGCTGGGATTGTTGGCTAACCCGTAACCACCTTGGATACTGAATACCCTCACAGGGCGAATGCTGTGATGTTTGCAAGGTGTGTGTGTGTGTGTATATATTTATGTATGTGTGTGTGTGTGTGTGTTTGCACACCAGTGTGTACTGTATGTTAACAGATCCACAGATAGTGTGGTTGGGGTTGAGAAGTTGCTGGAAAAATGTCCCTCATTAATTATTATTCTGTTAACAGGATTCTACACACCTTCCTCATGTCTTCATCACTATCACCTCATTTCCATCAATATGATCTGGACTGATGCCCAGAGTTACTGCAGAGCACATTACACTGATCTGGCTACAGTAGATGACATGGAGGACCAGAACAGGCTGATTACCAGTGTCAGTTTTGATGGTTGGTTCTGGATCGGACTGAAGAAGGGAGACTCCATGAAGTGGCACTGGTCTCTGGCAGACAGACGTTTCTACAGAGAGGGGGAGACTGAGTTCAGAAACTGGGACACTGGAACACCCCAAAATGGTAACTGTGCTTTAATGAGTACATCTGGGTTGTGGAACAACACCTCCTGTGATGACCAGCATCACTTCATCTGTTATGATGGTGAGTGTACACATACTAATGATGAAGCCTGTTCTAAGTGCTGGAGCTGCCATTGAGTTGAAACATAGACTCATGAGAGCTTTAAGTTGTTAATCAGTTATTGATCTGTTATCAAATCAATGACAACATGTACTATAGATGATCAGTAGATGATGTTTCATTGGATATTTGTATTGATTATTACATTTGACTTTTGCAGGAAAACAAGACACCAACCTAACATACGTCTTAATTCAGGAGAACAAGGCCTGGATAGATGCTCAGAGTTACTGCAGACAGTATCACACAGACCTGGTCAGTGTGAGGAACCAGACTGAGAACACAGAGATGGAGCAGAAGATATCACTGACGGGACTTCCTGTGTGGATCGGTCTGTTTCAAGACTGCTGGAGATGGTCAGACCAGAGTGATTCCTCATTTAGAAACGGGACATTAGGACATCCTGATGCTTCAGGACAGAACTGTGTTGCATTGTTTTTTGAATCAGTTAATTCTGCTGAATGGGTAAAACATCCCTGTGACCACAGACATAATTTCATCTGCAATATTGGTAAATTACAATATTCTCCACTTGATCTACCTGATATAATGATGACATGAGAACTCTAATGTTTCCCCCAAGATTCACCACTTTCATTGTTGGATTTTATTCTCTTGTAGACACAGATGTGAAGACCACGACTGCCCCTCTGCCCACACCCACAACCACCCTTTCCACCCCGACCACAACCACAACCACGCCTTCCACCCCGACAACAACCACAACCACGCCTTCCACCCCGACCACAACCACGATTGCCCCACAGATCTTACACAAGACTACCACCCCAACCCCTGAGAAACCTCAACTGAAGAGACAGGTGGTGAGAATGAAGATGACCCCAAAGGATCCAAATATGAACCTCAGTGATCCTGCTGTTCAGGACTCCATCTTACAAGAGGTGAGTGTCACGATGTTCATGAAGAACCAACTCAGCAATGATACAAACTGTACAGACCTCCTCTCTGGTCTGGGTCCTAGTCTGGTGTGGATGACCTCCTCTCTGGTCTGTATCCTAGTCTGTTGTGGATGACCTCCTCTCTGGTCTGGCTCCTAGACTGTTGTGGATGATATTCTCTCCTGGCAGTGACCAAACTCTCTGAGGGTGTTTCAGGGAGTGTGGGTATGCCAAAACACATTTCCAATTTACACATGCGTATTAAAACAAACTTGAACGTTTGTGGAATAAGTCAAATTTTAGCATCATCCCCTCATAGAGTCAAAGGGTTGAAGTGAAGAACGTCTCAGTATAGCAGGAAGGAATGGTAGTTGTAGATCTTCAGAATGACTATTACAGAGTGAAATATTGTGGATCTCTGTATGGGTGTGTTTCTCCAGATAAGGAACAAGCTGAAGGAGCAGGGGTTACCTGCAGACACCAAAGTGACATGGAAAAAGCAGCCTGATGGGAAGGTCTTCCACAAGGAGGAAGAGGGGTTTCTCAAGAAAGAAGAGGAGGAGAAGAAGATGAAGAAGAGTATGATGACAAAGAGAGAACTCTAATTATGTCAAATGTTCTCTCCTTTTTTATTTAGATTAATTATCTGTACTAGGATGTATTTTCTGAACCTAATTAAATGTGTTTTATTAAATAAATTGTTTATTATAAACATTAATAGTGTTTTATCTTGAGATGTTGTTATTGATAATTTTCTTGACTTTTATTACAGGGTGTGTTCTCAAGACAGACATTTCACACATCATGTCTATAAATGAGTTATTTGTAGTTATGTTGATATTCAGGGATGAGAAAAAGTATTTTCCTCCTTTCTAATGTTCTCAACTTTTACAGATTTAAGATGAAGAATGTTATCAGATCTTCAAAGAAAACAGAATATTAGATAAAGGGAACCTGAGTGAACAAATAACACAACAATTACATACTTATTTCATTTATTTCATAAACAAAGTTATGTAACATCCAATGTTCATGTGTGAAAGATTAATTGCCCCATTACACTCAATAACTGGTTGTCACACCTTTAGCTGCAATGACTCCAACCAAGCGCTTCCTGAAGTTGTTGATCAGTATTTCACGTCGCTGTGGAGCATGTTTGGCCCAGTCTTCCACCTAGAACTGCTTAAACTCAGCGAGTTTTCAAGGATGAACTTTGAAGTCCTGCCACAACATCTCCATTGGGATCATTAGGTCTGGACATTGACGAGGTCATTCCAAAACTTCAAATGTGTTTCTTTTGAACCATTTTCATGTAGACTTGACTGTGTGTTTTGGATCAATGTCTTGCTGCATGACTCTCTTCAGCTCACAGACGGATGGCCTGACATTCTCCTGTAGAATTCTCTTATACTGAGCAGATCTCATGGTTCCTTCTATTAAGGCAATTCGTCCAGGTTCTGAGGCAGCAAAGCATCCCCTTTACTGATGAATGCAGTGTTTGGTTTTTGCCAGAGTTAAATACACAACAAGTATTTGATGGAATTGGAACCATGTGTGATGGAAGACAAGACAAACCAATGGAAAATGAAAAGTGGATCGGCAATGGCTGGAAGGTCGGTGACGTCGACTGCCGAACGCCGCCCAAACAACACGAAGGAACAACTCCGGAGGAAGTCGTGACATGATGATCATCCAGTTGCTTCCAGGTGCTTTTTCGGAAACTTGTTGTTGTTTTGATTCCCACAAACTGCCACCCATATGCAAAATGTATGCATGTCCTCTGTGTCACTTTTAGATAAAAGACATACAGTGCCTTGCGAAAGTATTCGGCCCCCTTGAACTTTGCGACCTTTTGCCACATTTCAGGCTTCAAACATAAAGATATAAAACTGTATTTTTTGTGAAGAATCAACAACAAGTGGGACACAATCATGAAGTGGAACGACATTTATTGGATATTTCAAACTTTTTTAACAAATCAAAAACTGAAAAATTGGGCGTGCAAAATTATTCAGCCCCCTTAAGTTAATACTTTGTAGCGCCACCTTTTGCTGCGATTACAGCTGTAAATCGCTTGGGGTATGTCTCTATCAGTTTTGCACATCGAGAGACTGAAGTTTTTTCCCATTCCTCCTTGCAAAACAGCTCGAGCTCAGTGAGGTTGGATGGAGAGCATTTGTGAACAGCAGTTTTCAGTTCTTTCCACAGATTCTCGATTGGATTCAGGTTTGGACTTTGACTTGGCCATTCTAACACCTGGATATGTTTATTTTTGAACCATTCCATTGTAGATTTTGCTTTATGTTTTGGATCATTGTCTTGTTGGAAGACAAATCTCCGTCCCAGTCTCAGGTCTTTTGCAGACTCCATCAGGTTTTCTTCCAGAATGGTCCTGTATTTGGCTCCATCCATCTTCCCATCAATTTTAACCATCTTCCCTGTCCCTGCTGAAGAAAAGCAGGCCCAAACCATGATGCTGCCACCACCATGTTTGACAGTGCTGATGGTGTGTTCAGGGTGATGAGCTGTGTTGCTTTTACGCCAAACATAACGTTTTGCATTGTTGCCAAAAAGTTCAATTTTGGTTTCATCTGACCAGAGCACCTTCTTCCACATGTTTGGTGTGTCTCCCAGGTGGCTTGTGGCAAACTTTAAACGACACTTTTTATGGATATCTTTAAGAAATGGCTTTCTTCTTGCCACTCTTCCATAAAGGCCAGATTTGTGCAATATACGACTGATTGTTGTCCTATGGACAGTCTCCCACCTCAGCTGTAGATCTCTGCAGTTCATCCAGAGTGTTCATGGGCCTCTTGGCTGCATCTCTGATCAGTCTTCTCCTTGTATGAGCTGAAGGTTTAGAGGGACGGCCAGGTCTTGGTAGATTTGCAGTGGTCTGATACTCCTTCCGTTTCAATATTATCGCTTGCACAGTGCACCTTGGGATGTTTAAAGCTTGGGAAATCTTTTTGTATCCAAATCCGGCTTTAAACTTCTTCACAACAGTATCTCGGAACCTGCCTGGTGTGTTCCCTGTTCTTCATGATGCTCTCTGCGCTTTTAACAGGACCTCTGAGACTATCACAGTGCAGGTGCCTTTATACGGAGACTTGATTACACACAGGTGGATTGTATTTATCATCATTAGTCATTTAGGTCAACATTGGATCATTCAGAGATCCTCACTGAACTTCTGGAGAGAGTTTGCTGCACTGAAAGTAAAGGGGCTGAATAATTTTGCACGCCCAATTTTTCAGTTTTTGATTTGTTAAAAAAGTTTGAAATATCCAAAAATGTCGTTCCACTTCATGATTGTGTCCCACTTGTTGTTGATTCTTCACAAAAAAAATAGAGTTTTATATCTTTATGTTTGAAGCCTGAAATGTGGCAAAAGGTCGCAAAGTTCAAGGGGGCCGAATACTTTCGCAAGGCACTGTACAAAGGCATATATTATATTTTATATTTTGGTCTTTTATATTATGGTCATTGTGACTCTAAACATGACAATGACCATAGGAGTTGCCAGAAAGGACAACAGATCTGGGACCTGCAGGCTACATACTGTAACTACCACAACATACCACAATTAGCTTAGGTGTGCTGATCTAGAATCAGTTTTGCCTTTCAGAACATAATGAATTAAATGACGTGGACATGGGGGGATCCTACATTCAGATAAAACGGGTTCCAAAAGGGTATTATTGCTTTCCCCATAGGAGAACCCTGTAGAAAGGGTTTTACATGGAACCCAAAAGTGTTCTACCACGTGAAAAAAGTGTTCTACCTGGAACCAGAAAGGGTTCTACAAAGGGTTCTCCTATGGGGACAGCCAAAGAACCCTTTTAGATTCTAGGGGTGTAGATCAGCGCTACTACTCTGAGTTGCCTTATGAATACGTGTCCATGAGCTCCTAGAATTACCTCCTTACCGCCATGGGAATAAAGACCTTTCACTCAGAGGCCTGACCATGTACGCTGGTCTCTAAATGGAAAGGCTGCAGCTCTCCCATTGGTCAATGGGCCACTGTGGACTGAGCATTCCACTCGGTATGAGTTTGAGATGCTTAGCGACTAACTGCACCACCACCACCACCACCACATCACCACCACATCACCACCACACCACCATCACATACACTCACTCACTCACCCTTTTGCTTAGGTACAGCTAGGGGCCGTATCTAGGGGCCTTATCTAGGGGCCATATCTAGTATCTCGTGGCCGTATGTAGTGGCTCTATACAGGGGCCGTATCTTGGGGCCTAACTCATTATTGTATATTTACTACTCCTGATGTGACCTGGAACACAGACTCTTGGGTTCTTGTAGAAATTGCATTTCGGCAGGTCCAAAGGTGTGTACCCGTACTCAGTGGTTAATAAGTAATGATCATCATCTTTGCCTGTAGAACAGCTTCAGTTCGTCGGGGCATGGACTCTACAAGGTGTCGAAGTGTTCCACAGGGATGCTGGGCCATGTTGACTCCAATGCGTCCCACATTTGTGTCAAGTTGGCTAGATGTCTTGATATAAGTGTGAAAAAAACGGCAGTTGCAGTTCTTGACACAAACTGGTGCGCCTTGCACCTACTAGTATACCCTGTTGAAAGGCCCTTACATCTTTTGTGTTGCCTATCCACCTTCTGAATGGCATACATACACAGTCCATGTCTTAAACCTGTCTCCTCCCCTTCATCTACACTGATTGAAGTGGATTTAATAAGGGATTATAGATTTCACCTGGATTCACCTGGTCTATGACATGGAAAGAGCAGGTGTCCCTAATGTTTTATACACTCACACGATTCAACATTTCTTCTCAAATAAACACTTTGGATGTTCACGTGTGTTTTAGTTTTATATACAAATGCGCAGGACCAAGACATAAACATCTTAATTGAAATGTATATTTCTCATTTGAAAGTGAAACAACTGCTGGATTCAAGTGATTGTCGTTTATGTGTAATTTATGTCACCTGTGATAAGTTGCAGGTCCCTACAGCGTAAAAAGTTCAACCAAATTTTGAAAAGAGAAAACAGGACATTCTGCTCCATTGTAAAGTGCAAGGGTGTCAATATATCAGAGCGCAACTGTTATGGCAGAACACCATTGTTAGCCATGACAATTGAAAGCCGTGATTCTCCCCCAAAAACATTGAGACGTCATGTTTGGCACAATGAAAATGTACTGGTTATTGCTGTTGAAGTTGTTCTTCAACTAAAAAACAACAACCTGGTAACACTTTCAATGGAACCCCTATTCATAACGCTAAATATAATCATGACATAGTGCTGTAAAGTGATGCAACGCCTATGACAGACAGACGTCATACACCCACAAGCTGTCCCTATAGCTCTGAATGTCTTGACAGATAGTGGGTTCACCTCTAGCCGCTACGTGTACATTTACAATGTTAATCCAAACATTTTATGTTCAACTTCTATGACCAGCTTGCGAGCTAGCTAACTCTTGAGTCAAGTTGAGAATAAAGGTTTGGATGAATATTGTATGTACACATACGTAGCTCACCATCACAGGAGAATCACATGGTATTTTGAGACCTGTAATTATGAAGCACTATATTGCTCTACATTGTAAGTGATTATGATTATACTTATAAGGCATTAGGAGTGCTGGAATGTAATATAACATTATTACTCATTATGAGTATGTGTATAATGCATGATGAATATCGGCTTCACAGAAAGTTTTACAGAGTCTCTCTGTGTTGTCACCCATATGCTCTCTGTCTCATTCTAGTACACTGACCAAGGCAGATCATCGTGTTAAAACACAGTTCACATCCATATGCTCTCTGTCTCATTCTAGTACACTGACCAAGGCAGATCATCGTGTTAAAACACAGTTCACATCCATATGCTCTCTGTCTCATTCTAGTACACTGACCAAGGCAGATCATCGTGTTAAAACACAGTTCACATCCATATGCTCTCTGTCTCATTCTAGTACACTGACCAAGGCAGATCATCGTGTTAAAACACAGTTCACATCCATATGCTCTCTGTCTCATTCTAGTACACTGACCAAGGCAGATCATCGTGTTAAAACACAGTTCACATCCATATGCTCTCTGTCTCATTCTAGTACACTGACCAAGGCAGATCATCGTGTTAAAACACAGTTCACATCCATATGCTCTCTGTCTCATTCTAGTACACTGACCAAGGCAGATCATCGTGTTAAAACACAGTTCACATCCAGGTATCCCGTTGCGTTCCGTTTCCACGCTCTCTTTTTGAATCCAATACATTTTCTCTCCATTATTATTTTTTCACAGCCTGCATCTGTTTAACCTGTCTCTCTGTCCCTGAGTGTTCAAATAAATAGAGAGAGAGAGAGAGAGAGAGAGAGAGAGGGGGAGAGAGAGAGGGAGAGAGAGGGAGAGAGGAAGAGGATGAGCGAGAGAGAGAGAGAGGGAGAGAGAGAGGGAGAGTTAGAGAGAGAGAGGGAGAGGGAGAGAGGAAGAGGATGAGCGAGAGAGAGAGAGGATGAGCGAGAGAGAGAGAGTGAGCTAGTGCGACAGAGAGAGGATGAGAGAGAGAGGGAGAGGAAGAGATTAAGAGAGAGAGACCGAGATACAGGATGGGAGACAGAGAAAGGAAAGATAGGGGAAGAGAGAGAGAAATAGGCAGAAACAGAGAGAGACAGAGTGAGAGGAAGAGATAGACAGAGGCAGATAGAGACAGAGTGAGAGAAAGAGAGAGACAGAGACACAGATTGTAAAAGGCCATTGTTAGAGTCATTCTGCATTTTGGGGCAGGAATTGCGCGACCTGCCGCTGACCGATAGGAGCTCTTTCAAGCAAATAAATAAACGGAAAATAAATAGATAACCGTAGTTTTTAAATTAAAACAATCAATCAAAGAAAGAATGTGAGGGAGAGAGTGAGGGAGAGAGAGAGAGAAAATGGGTGAGTGCAGAATGTCCCCATTATGATGGTGACAGGGGTATTATTTCTGTCTGGGGGAAATACGGGGGCATAGCTCAGCCATGTGTGTGTGTGTGTGTGTGTGTGTGAGGATATATGTATGCATGTGAGAGAGAGAGGGGTGGTGGTTGAATATGAATGTAGCCTACTCAGATCGAGCCTAACCATTATCCCCCAGACCACCAAGTCCAATGAACATAACATACTTGGATTCAAAAAGTATTTGTTCTTTTTTCAAATACTTTGTCGGTTTGATAGAGCCTAATTTTAGTACTCAGATGGAAGGGGTTTGCACTTTTGGGATTATTCCCTTGCACGAGGCAGGCAAAGTCAAACACTCGCAGCTAAAGCAACGAAAACAAATACTACACAACGGATGGAACACAAGATCCAAAAGGGCAATTGATTTTACCCATGCACTGAATGTAGTTATACCCCTGTACTAAAGTTTAGAACATTATAAACAACATTTGGCCTATTGTATTGACTTATTTGTAGTGTTCTACCATATGTCTACTACATAGACTATATATCAGTTCTATATCTGTGGTATACTACATAGACTATATATCAGTTCTTATGTTTAATTTTTATTTATTTATTTAACCTTTATTTAACTAGGCAAGCCAGTTAAGAACACATTATTATTTACAATGATGGCCTAGGAACAGTGGGTTAACTGCCTTGTTCAGGGCCAGAATGACAGATTTTTACCTTGTCAGCTCTGGGATTCAATCTAGCAACTTTCGGTTACTGGCCCAATGTTCTAAAAACTAGGCTACCTTTTCCCCATTATCCTGTGTTTTATACCATTATACCTATCTGTTGCCAGTTCATCTTGTCTCGTCAAGTCATCCAAGCATGTTTTCCGTGTGTTACCTTCTCTCTAGTTTTGTTTTCTAGTCTTCCCAATTCCGACCTTTCTGCCTGCCCTGACCCTTAGCCTGCCTGCCTTTCTGTCCCTTGTTGACGCTGCCTTGGATTACGAACCTCTGCTTACCCTCAACCTTTTTGCCTGACCCTTTTTCATAATACATTTTCTAAGAACCGAACCAACTGCCTCCTCAGTCTGCATCTGGATCATATCCTGAGTCGTGATTGTACGAACTTGCCATGACTGACACAGTAGACTCAGACCAGCTCCACTTACTGCTCCCTGCAAGGAGACATCATTGGAAGACACAAGGAGTTACTTCAGAACCTTATGGAGGGACTCCATACCTTGGAGGAACGCCATGACCATATGTTCAACTCATTACTAGAGTAAGACACAACAGAGTTCTCCTGGGTTCTCAGTAACCTCTATATCAGCGATGCTTCTTCCCTGCTTTCCTCCCCCGGAGCACTATGTTGGAGATCCTGGAACCTATCCAGGCGTTTCTCTCCCAATGCTCCCTCATTTTTGAGCTACAACCCTCTTTGTTTCTTTTGGATCGGTCAAAGATAGCATATCTTACAACGCTGATGTCTAAAATGGCGCTTGCTTGGGCTTCGGCGGTGTGGGATCAACAATCCACCGATTACCTTAGTCTGGAGGATTTTGTGGAGGAGGAAAGGAAGGTGTTCGATTCCCCGGTGTCCGGGAGAGAAGCTACTTCGTCTGCGTCAAGATTCCCGCAGTGTGGCTGACTACACAGTAGACTTTCACACGCTGGCCGCCGAGAGTGCCTGGAACCTTGAGTCCCTGTTCGACACCTTCCTTCATGGATTATTGAAGGAAATGAAAGATGAATTTGCAGCATGGGAGTTACCCTAGGGACCTTGACTCCCTCATAGCCTTGACTATAAGGATCAATGGGCGCCTACGGAACGCAGGAGGAAGAAGAGGTCTGTTCTGTGCCACAATTGCTCGTCCACGGTTTCTCCCTCACCTCGGAAAGAAACCCTGAAGTTCCCAACGCCTGCATTCCCGAGAGAATCCGAAATCACCCGAGCCCCCACGGGGGTCATTGGGGAATGAACCCATGCAACTGGGCAGGGCTACTTTGTCTCGTGAATGTTTACGCAGGCTGAGCTCCAAAAGTAGCCTGTATTGTGATACTACAGGACATTACATATCCACCTGTCCCGCAAAAGGTACAAATACACTGGAGGGACATACAGGGAGTCTACAAACTCCTACTTCTCATACTCCTCTCCACGCTATCCTGCTGTGGATTGACTGGTCAAAATCTCCCCGGGTGCTCATTGACGAGAGCTTCATGGACGCTACCCTGGTATCTGAGCTGGGTATCTCTACTCAGCTCCTTTCCACCCCCAATGACGCCAGACCTTTGGACAGACGCTCCATTGGCAGGGTCATTGACAGTAAAGTTCCATTAACCTGAGAGTGTCGGGAAATCACAGTGAGTTGACACAGTTTTTAATAACGGAATTTCCTCATACACCTGTGATATCTGGATTTTCATAGCGCCAGAGGCACAACCCCTGTTCGACTGTGCTACTGGTTCTATCCTATTTTGGAGCCCGTTCTGCCACACACATTGCATTAAGGCGGTGTCCCTGCCCTGGGACGTCCTTCTGTGGGCTTGGCAAAAGCCTTGGATCTCCCTGCCGTTCCCGTGTAGTACCAGAGTCTCCGGGAGCTTTTCAACAAGGCTCGCACCACATCCCTTCCTCCACATTGACCCTACGATTGCGCTATTAACCTTCTCCCGGGCACCACACCACCTCGGGGACAGCTTTATTCCCTGTCTGGCTCAGAGACCAAGACCATGGAGGTATAGATTGAGGAGGACTCTCTAGCTGCCAGGATCAGGTGTCTTTCTGCCTCTCCTGCATGGTTTTTCTTTGTGGAAAAGAAGGACAAACCCTGCACCCGTGTATCGACTACCGAGACATTGACATCGCAGAATTTTTTTTTTGCCCGCTTCCACTCCTCTCCTCGGCTTTCGAGACTCTACAGGGGACTACCTTCTTTTTGAAATTGGACCTACCACCTGGTTCGGATACAGGAAGGATACGAGTGGAAGACAGGCTTCAACACAGCTAGCTGACACTACAAGTAACTAATTGTGTCGTTTGGTCTGACCAACGCTCCGCAGTGTTCCAGGCCCCGGTCAACGATGTGCTCCGTGACATGTTGAACAGGTTTATGTTTGTCTATCTCGACGACATCCTTGTCTGTTCCTGGTCGGCTCAAGAGCATGTTTTCCATGTATGACAAGTCCTCCTGGAGAACCAGCTGTTTGTTAAAGCTGAGAAATGTGAGTTCCGTCATTCCACTATCTCCTTTCTGGGATACGTCATCGCTGTAGGGAACATTCAGATGTATGCTGACACGGTGACCGTGGAGGTGGGTTGGAACCACCCACATCCAGAGTGCAGCTGCAACGTTTCCTGGGATTTGCTCATTTCTACCGCCACTTTATTCAGGCTACAGCACCCTGGTCTCTCCCCCCTCTCTCCACTCACCTCTCCCAAGTTTCCGTTCATGTGGTCCCCTGCTGCTGACCGGGAGTTTCTAGATCTGAAGCACCATTTCACCACAGCCCCCATCCTAATCCATCCAGACCTGTCCCGTCAGTTTGTGGTGGAGTTTGACGCCTCGGACATTGGAGTTGGGGCCTTCCTGTCCCAGCGTTCTGCCCAGGACCAAAAGCAGCATCCCTGCGCTTCCCTCTCCCTCTTGTCTCAATTATGCTGAGATGAACTATGACGTGGGAAATCAGGAACTTCTGGTAGACAAGATGGCACTGGAGGAGTGAAGGCACTGACTTGAAGGGGAGGAACATTCATTCTTAATTTGGAATATCTCTGCACTGTCATGCACCTCAACTCAAGGCAGGATCGTTGTGCTCTGATATTCACTCGATTCAATTTTACCATCGCCTACCGCCGCCGGTCCAAGAATGTGAAGCCTGACGCCCTCTCCCGCCTGTATAGTTCCGCTGCTACACAATCTGACCCTGAGACCATCCTCCCTACCTCCTGGGAAATGGGAAAAAATGTCAGTCTCTCGATGTGCAAAACTGATAGAGACATACCCCAAGCGAATTACAGCTGTAATCGCAGCAAAAGGTGGCGCTACAAAGTATTAACTTAAGGGGCTGAATAATTTTGCACGCCCAATTTTTCAGTTTTTGATTTGTTAAAAAAGTTTGAAATATCCAATAAATGTCGTTCCACTTCATGATTGTGTCCCACTTGTTGTTGATTCTTCACAAAAAAATACAGTTTTATATCTTTATGTTTGAAGCCTGAAATGTGGCAAAAGGTCGCAAAGTTCAAGGGGGCCGAATACTTTCGCAAGGCACTGTATATATAACTTCTGTATCTATCGTATACTACATTTCATAATCACAATCAGACCATTTTGTCACTTTATGTGGCTATATAAGTTACCCTGGCTGAGAGAAGGCTCTATTTGACTCTGTATTTCAATACAAACAAATTGAGATTTGGTGCCAGAGTGATTTGCATGGTCTACCGTAGTGTGGAAGGGGGAAGTAACAAACACTGATCACTCTGACACATACTACACAGTACACCCACAGTACCATATGCAGGCAATACTGCCTATACAAAGATGTACCTTATGTGAGCTGATGAGTACACTGTTGAGCAGTAGGTAACAAGACTGTAGTTTTGATAGAGATGCTGCTTGTATGTGCCTCCTGTCCTTTCCAAAACACTGTGAGAAGGAGTTTAATAAAGGTTCCATTCACTTTGTGCATTAGCGTTTGAGGTAGAGCCAAGTTATAGCAAACAACAAATTACTATATTTATTTAATGCCCCCCCCCCTCTCTCTCCCTCTGTATCTCTCTCTGTCTGTCTCTGTATCTTTCTCCCTTCCTCTCTCTCTGTATCTCTCTGTCCCCATTCTTTCTGTATTTCTTCTCCCTCTCCCTCTCCCTCTCCCTCCATCCTTCCCTCCCTCTCCATCTCTCTCTCCCTCTCCCTCCCTCCTTCCCTCCCTCTCAATCTCTCTCTCCCTCTCCCTCTCCCTCCCTCCTTCCCTCCCTATCCAACTCTCTCTCCCACTCTCTTTGTCCCCATCACTGATGCATATTGTGTATGAGAGGGCTGAAGCCCGGGCCTGTCTAATTGCTATAATTTTTAGTAAAGTGCAAGTTGTTATTCTACCCAGGGATTGGTAATGCGCATCAATATTCACCAACGTTTATTGAATGTCAAAGGTCACTGGGCGCCTGATTGATTTTGACCTCTTTTCTAGAATGTTAGAATCTGATGTGTTGTCATACAACGGCAATTTTAAAAAGCTCTTTTGCCGGCCAATGGAATATTAACCATCCCTCGGAGGGGAAAGATGCGGAAATTAAGATTAATGATCTTTTTAGGAAGTCTGCCATACCCTATGAAGATTATTTTTTTTATTTCACCTTTTTTTAACCAGGTAGGCTAGTTGAGAACAAGTTCCCATTTGCAACTGCGACCTGGCCAAGATAAAGCAAAGCAGTGTGACACAGACAACAACACAGAGTTACACATGGAGTAAACAATAAACAAAGCCAATAACACAAACAAGTCAATGACACAGTAGAGAAAAGAGAGTCTATATACAGTGTGTGCAAAAGGCATGAGGAGGTAGGCAATACATAGACCATAGGAGCGAATAATAACAATTTAGCAGATTAACACTGGAGTGATAAATGAGCAGATGATGATGTGCAAGTAGAGATACTGGTATGCAAAAGAGCAGAAAAGTAAATAAAATAAAAACAGTATGGGGATGAGGTAGGTGGATTGGGTGGGCTATTTACAGATGGACTATGTACAGCTGCAGTGATCGGTTAGCTGCTCAGATAGTTGATGTTTAACGTTGGTGAGGGAGATAAAAGTCTCCAACTTCAGCGATTTTTGCAATTTGTTCCAGTCACTGGCAGCTGAGAACTGGAAGGAAAGGCAGCCAAATGAGGTGTTGGCATTGGGGATGATCAGTAAGATATACCTGCTGGAACGTGTGCTACGGGTGGGTGTTGTTATCGTGACCAGTGAACTGAGATAAGGCGGAGCTTAACCTAGCATAGACTTATAGATGACCTGGAGCCAGTGGGTCTGGCGACGAATATGTAGCGAGGGCCAGCCGACTAGAGCATACAGGTCGCAGTGGTGGGTGGTATAAGGTGATTTGGTAACAAAACGGATGGCACTGTGATAGACTGCGTCCAGTTTGCTGAGTAGAGTGTTAGAAGTTATTTTGTAGATGACATCGCCGAAGTCGAGGATCGGTAGGATAGTCAGTTTTACTAGGGTAAGTTTGGCGGCGTGAGTGAAGGAGGCTTTGTTGCGAAATAGAAAGCCGATTCTAGATTTGATTTTGGATTGGAGATGTTTAATATGAGTCTGGAAGGAGAGTTTACAGTCTAACCAGACACCTAGGTATTTATAGTTGTCCACATATTCTAGGTCGGAACTGTCCAGTTGGTGATGCTTGTTGGGCGGGCGGGTGCGGGCAGAGATCGGTTGAAAAACATGCATTTGGTTTTACTAGCGTTTAAGAGCAGTTGGAGGCCACGGAAGGAGTGTTGTATGGCATTGAAGCTCGTTTGGAGGTTAGGTAGCACAGTGTCCAAGGAAAGGCCAGAAGTATACAGAATGGTGTCGTCTGCGTAGAGGTGGATCAGGGAATCGCACGCAGCAAGAGCGACATTATTGATCTATACAGAGAAAAGAGTCGGCCCGAGAATTGAACCCTGTCGTACCCCCATAGAGACTGCCAGTGATCCGGACAATAAGCCCTCCGATATGACACACTGAACTCTGTCTGCAAAGTAGGTCGTGAACCAGGCGAGGTAGTCGTCAGAAAAACCAAGGCTATTGAGTCTGCTGATAAGAATACGGTAATTGACAGAGTCGAAAGCCTTGGCCAGGTCGATGAAGACAGCTGCACAGTACTGTCTTTCATCGATGGTGGTTATGATATCGTTCAGTACCTTGAGCGTGGCTGAGGTGCACCCGTGACCGGATTGCACAGCGGAGAAGGTACGGTGGGATTCGAAATGGTCAGTGATCTGTTTATTAACTTGGCTTCGAATACTTTAGATAGGCAGGGCAGGATGGATATAGGTCTGTAACAGTTTGGGTCTAGGGTGTCACCCCCTTTGAAGAGAGGGATGACTGCGGCAGCTTTCCAATCTTTAGGGATCTCGGCCGATACGAAAGAGAGGTTGAACAGGCTGGTAATAGGGGTTGCAGCAATGGCGTCGGATAGTTTTAGAAAGAGAGGGTCCAGATTGTCTTGCCCAGCTGATTTGTACTGGTCCAGGTTTTGCAGCTCTTTCAGAACATCTGCTGTCTGGACATGGGTGAAGGAGAAGCTGGGGAGGCTTGGGTGAGTAGCTGTGGGGGGGGGGGGGTTGGAGTAGCCATGAGGAAGGCATGGCCAGCCGTTGAGAAATGCTAATTGAAATTTCCGGTTATCATGGATTTATCAGTGGTGACCGTGTTACCTAGCCTCAGGGCAGTGGGCAGCTGGGAGGAGGTGCTATTGTTCTCCATGGACTTTACAGTGTCCCAAAACTTTTTGGAGTTTGAGCTACAGGATGCGAATTTCTGAAAAAGCTAGCCTTTGCTTTCCTGACTGACTGTGTGTATCGGTTCCTGACTTTCCTGAACAGTTGCATATCGTGGGGACTATTCGATGCTATGGCAGTCTGCCACTGAAGTGAACCAAGGGCTATATCTGTTCTTAGTTCTGCATTTTTTGAACGGGGCATGCCTATCTATGACGGTGAGGAAATTACGTTTAAAGAATGACCAGGCATCCACGACTGACGGGATTAGGTCAGTATCCTTACAGGATACCTGGGCCAGGCCAATTAGAAAGGCCTGCTTGTAGAAGAGTTTTAGGGAGCGTTTGATAGTGATGAGGGGTGGTTGTTTGACCGCGGAACCATAGTGGATACAGGCAATGAGGCAGTGATTGCTGATATCCTGATTGAAAACAGCGGAGGTGTATTTGGAGGGCAAGTTGGTCAGGATAATGTCTATGAGGATGCCCATGTTTACAGATTTAGGGTTGTACCTGGTGGGTTCATTGATGATTTGTGTGAGATTGAGGGCATCTAGCTTAGATAGTAGGACTGCTGGGGTGTTAAGCATATCTCAGTTTAGGTCACCTAACAGAAGGAACTCTGAGCTAGATGGGGCCGATCAATTCACAAATCGTGTCCAGGGCACAGCTGGGAGCGGAGGGGGGTATATATTTTAAAAGGGGGAAACGGAAATGTCATCGATTAGAAAGCAATAATTCATATTTTTTTTCTGATTTTCGACCTAACAATGGTGAAAGGGCAATGCACCGTTTTCTGTCCTGAGTGTGTCTGGTCATGTACTTAATGCAAAAGAGCTTGTGTGGATTGTTGCAATTAACCCTTTAAATGAATAAAATAAACATTTGTGTTTTCATCCTTCCTGTTGTTCATGGTTAATATGGGTTGTTCTTGAAACATAGTATATTCAGCACCTGAATAACTTCATGTTTGTCTGACAACAACATTAGTAGGTGTCTTTGTAGCTGTTTTAAGTTGTTTAGTAGCCATATCAGCAACATACTAGTTAATCAAGGTGCCTGCGGTCCATCTGTGACTGCTGAGGCCTCCTGAACTCAGACATCGGTAGTACTACTACTGGACAGTAATTATAAGGCAGAGCCAAGCAGAGCCATCAAGGCAGAGCCAAGTCTCCCTCTGTCCTTATCCCAGGTAAGGGAGGCTTCGCTGGGGAAGGCGGAGTGGAGAGCTGGCTATACTCTTCCAGTGTAATAAAACACAAACCCTTATACTTTGAAGAGTAGGATGATAATAGACACAAAGCCTTTAATCTCTCTCTCGCTCTCTCTCTCTCTCTCTCTCTCTCTCTCTCTCTCTCTCTCAATCTCAATCTCTCTCGCTCTCATGCGGTGGAGGAATGAAGGTCTTGGGATGACGGTATGGGATTTGATAACCCATATCTACTCTCTCTCTCTTTGCCTATGTGCGACATAACTGGTTTCTGTTCACTGTTGTGTTTGCTAAAGTCACACATTTTGCGTGTGACTCATCAACTATTTTCAGGTTGGGGCTGCTAGGGAGCTTTTGGCCATGCGACATCGACTCATTGCAATAGCCACAGTGTGGCGAGTCCCACCACATCCAATCTGTCTACCACATAAACTGCTGAGGTGATAGGCAAAGCCTGGTATATTATCTGTCTACCACATAAACTGTTGAGGCGATAGCCAAAGCTTTGCCCACGTTTTATTCGTAAGAGAAATTTGAAGTGTTTTAATGAGCAGGCTTTCTTTCAGGATTTGTTTTATTTTGACTGGAGTAAGATTGAGTTTATCCCTGATGTGGAAACTGCCTGGAAATTCTTTCATGATGGTTTTTCCCAAATAGTAAACAAACATGCCCCATTCCGCAGGTTCAGTGTTAAAGGGTGGGATAATCCATGGTTTTCTTCTGAGCTGTCTCGTATTATTCACGATCGTAAACTAGCTTGGGCTAAAGCAAGGAAATCATGTGCTTATGCTGATTGGCTTATTTTTAGGCTCTTACGAAAAACGTCTTCTTTTCTTCTCAGGAAGGCCAAGTCTGAATATTTTATGTCTGTTGCCACTGATAACCTGAATGACCCTAGAACGTTTTGGAAGGCTATTAGGTCTATGTCTGCTAACAGTCATGTTACTGAATTACCGTCATGTGTTTTGAAGGACTGTTGCTATATATGACAAAACTGAAATGCTGAATTGTTTCAATGAGCACTTTGTATCATCTGGTAGGCTGTTTGATTCAGTGTCCTCTGTCTCTGTACAACCCTGTGTGGATGAACCAGTGTCCTCTGTCTCTGTACAACCCTATGAGAGCTGGCCAAACTTTTAGCTTTTTGCCATTCTCAATACAGGTGGTACATGAAGCCCTGAAATCCTTAGATCAGAGAAAGCCTGCAGGTCCTGATCTTCTGGATCCCTGCTTTTTAAATCTGGCAGCTGATTTCATAGCTGAACCACTTACATATCTGTTCAATCTAAACCTGGAATGTAATGACATTCCAAAGATCTGGAAATCAGCATTTGTCCTACCACTTTTAAAAGGGGGAGATCCAACTCTTTTAAATAATTATAGGCCAATCTCAAGGAGCTGTCACTCCTGGTGAAAATACTTGAATCCCTTGTGAGTGAACAGCTAAAATAGTTTTTATTTACTAACTCTATTTGATCAATGTCTCTTAATCACTATTTATATAAATTATTTAGACAAAAATGTCCAAAATGCACAACTTCATTTTTATGCTGATGATACTGTTATTTACTGTTGTGACTCATCTCTTACAAAAGCTTTCCAGAACATGCAAACTGCTTTTTATACTGTTCAACGTACCTTGTGTCAATTGAAGCTTATCCTCAATACTGACAAAACTAAACTAATGGTGTTTTCTAAAGCAAGAAATAGACCTCTGAACCTTTCACCTATTATTACCTGTCAGGACAAGGAGATTGAGGTTGTAACCTCATATAAATATCTTGGAATTTGATTTGATGATGGCCTCTCTTTTAAATTGCATATTCAACCACTTACAAAATAATTTACCCTGAAATTGGGATTTTATTTTAGGAATAAGACCTGTTTTTCTTTTGAAGCCAGAAGGAGGCTAGTATCAGCTACATTTATGCCTTTACTAGACTATGGGGATATTTTATATATGAATGCTTCCGCTCAGTGTTTGAGATCAATTGACACTCTTTACCATGGCACTTTGAGATTTATTTTAAACTGCAAAACCCTTACGCACCGCGACACTTTTTATACCAGGGTTGGCTGGCCTTCTCTAGTCACTCGTAGGCTCAGGCACTGGTATACTTTTATTTACAAAGCCATTTTGGGTTTACTACCTTTTTATTTGGGCATTTCTATTGTTCGGAAATTTGGTGGGTAATCTCTTCATTCGCTGGTCTTTATCCTGCTAACTGTTCCAAATGTCCGAACTGAATTTGATAAAAGGACTTTTATGTACTCTGTGCCATCGTCTTGGAACGCCTTATAAAATACTTTTAAACTGGAAGAACTTGTCCCGATTGGTGTTTTTAAATCACCGATGAAGTATTTTGAGGCTGATTCCATGACCTGTCAATGTTTTTAATTAGCTGTTTATGATTTTGTTATACTCTTGTGAATTCAATGGTTTTTACTAGATTCCTGTTAGTTTTTCATGTTGTCTGTCTGTAATTTTTTGTAATGACTTGGTGCTGCCTATCTTGGCCAGAGCGCTCTTGAAAAAGAGATTTTATTCTCAATGAGCCCTTCCTGGTTAAATAAAGGTTACAATTTGTTTAGTATTCACCAGTGTGCTTTAATTCATGGATCCATGAGAGGGAAAGCAAAACAGTCAAAGCAGGCACGTATAGTTATGACCACAAAATCAACAACAACAACAAGCAGGATCGGATGGAAACATAAGCAGATACAATACAAAACAAAACCTACTGTGTGATTGTCTGAATATGTATGAGTATATCTGAGTATATAAAATTGTATTTGTTATTATATGTCTGTATATCTGAGCGCATCTGAGTAAATCTGTGTATATACAGTGGTGAGAACAAGTATTTGATACACTGCCGATTTTGCAGGTTTTCCTACTTACAAAGCATGTAGAGGTCATGGTACACTTCAACTGTGAGAGACGGAATATAAAACAAAAATCCCAAAAATCACATTGTATGATTTTTAAGTAATTAATTTGCATTTTATTGCATGACATAAGTATTTGATCATCTACCAACCAGTAAGAATTCCGGCTCTCACAGACCTGTTCGTTTTTCTTTAAGAAGCCCTCCTGTTCTCCACTCATTACGTGTATTAACTGCACCTGTTTGAACCCGTTACCTGTATAAAAGACACCTGTCCACACACTCAATCAAACACACTCCAACCTCTCCACAATGGCCAAGACCAGAGAGCTGTGTAAGGACATCAGGGATAAAATTGTAGACCTGCACAAGGCTGGGATGGGCTACAGGACAATAGGCAAGCAGCTTGGTGAGAAGGCAACAACTGTTGGTGCAATTATTAGAAAATGGAAGAAGTTCAAAATGACGGTCAATCACCCTCGGTCTGGGGCTCCATGCAAGGTCTCACCTCGTGGGCCATCAATGATCATGAGGAAGGCCCAGAACTAAACGGCAGGACCTGGTCAATGACCTGAAGAGAGCTAGGACCACAGTCTCTTAGAAAACCATTAGTAACACACTACGCCGTCATGGATTAAAATCCTGCACTGCACGCAAGGTCCCCCTGCTCAAGCCAGCGCATGTCCAGGACCGTCTGAAGTTTGCCAATGACCATCTGGATGATCCAGAGGATCAATGGGAGAAGGTCATGTGGTTTTATGAGACAAAAATAGAGCTTTTTGGTCTAAACTCCACTCGCCGTGTTTGGAGGAAGAAGAAGGGTGAGTACAACCCCAAGATCACCATCCCAACCGTGAAGCATGGAGGTGGAAAAAAATTTGGGGATGCTTTTTGCAAAGGAGACAGGATGACTGCACTGTATTGAGGGTAGGATGAATGGGGCCATGTATCGCGAGATCTTGGCCAACAACCCCTTTCCCTCAATAAGAGCATTGAAGATGGGTCGTGGCTGGGTCTTCCAGCATGACAACGACCCGAAACACACAGCCAGGGCAACTAAGGAGTGGCTCTGTAAGAAGCATCTCAAGGTCCCTGAGTGGCCTAGCCAGTCTCCAGACCTGAACCCAATAGAAAATCTTTGGAGGGACCTGAAAGTCTGTATTGCCCAGCGACAGTCCGAAACCTGAAGGATCTGGAGAAGGTCTGCATGGAGGAATGAGCCCAAATCCTTGCTGCAGTGTGTGCAAACCTGGTCAAGAACTACAGGAAACGTATGATCTCTGTAATGTAATTGCAAACAACGGTTTCTGTATCAAATATTAAGCTCTGCTTTTCTGATGTATCAAATACTAATTAATAAAAAATTATACCATGTGATTTTCAGGATTTTTTTTTTTAGATTCTGTCTCTCACAGTTGAAGTGTACCTATGATAAACATTACAGACCTCTACATGCTTTGTAAATAGGAAAACCTGCGAAATCGGCAGTGTATTAAATACTTGTTCTCCCCACTGTATGTGCAAATCTGAGTATATCTGTGTATATCTGAATTTACCTGAGTATATCTGAGTACATTTTTGTATATCTGTCAATATGAGTATATATGAGTATATTTGTGTATATATGAGTATAAATAAGTATATCACAGTGTATCTGAGTATATCTGCACATATCTGAGTATACATGTGTATATTTGTGTATATCTTAGTATAACTGTGTGTCTCTGAGTATATCTGTTGATATTTGAGTATATCTGTGTATATCTGAGTATATCTGAGAATATTTGTGTATATCTGAGAATAACTGATCATACCTGTGTATATCTGAGTATATCGATGTATATCTGTGAACATGTGAGTATATCTGGGCATGTGTGAATACACATATGTGTATATCTGAGGATATCTCAATATATATGACTATATATGAGTGGATCTGAGTATATCTGTGTATATCTTTGTATATGTGAGTATATACACTACCGTTCAATATTTTCGGGTCACTTAGATATTTCCTTGTTTTTGAAGGAAAAGCAAAAGAAAATTCCATTAAAATGATGTAACATTTATCAGAAATACAGTGTAGACATGTTAATGTTAATGTAATAAATGACTATGGTAGCTGGAAATGGCTGATTTTTAATGGAATATCTACCTAGGCGTACAGGGGCCCATTATCAGCAACCATCACTCCTGTGTTCCAATGGCACGTTGTATTAGCTAATCCAAGTTTATCATTTTTAAAGGCTAATTGATCATTAGAAAACCCCTTTGCAATTATTTTAGCACAGCTGAAAACTGTCATACTGATTAAAGAAGCAATAAAACTGTCCTTCTTTAGAATAGTTGTGTATCTGGAACATCAGCAATTGTGGGTTCGATTACAGGCTCAAAATGGCCAGAAACAAAGAGCATTCTTTGGAAACTCGTCAGTCTATTCTTGTTCTGAGAAATGAAGGCAATTTCATAGGAGAAATTGCCAATAAACAGAAGATCTTGTACAACGCTGTGTACTACTCCCTTCACAGAACAGTGCAAACTGTCTCTAACCAGAATAGAAAGAGGAGTGGGAGGCCCCGATGCACAAATGAGCAAGAGAACAAGTACATTCGAGTGTCTAGTTTGAGAAACAGACACCTCACAAGTCTTCGACTAGCAGCATCATGAAATAGTACCCGCAAAACACCAGTCTCAATGTCAACAGTGAAGAGGCAGAGTTCCTCTGTTGAAATGTGTTTTTGTTCAAACAAATCCTCGTATTCTAATAATTTCTCAACAATGTGTTGTTATCTCTTTATCTTCTTATAGTATCCAATCTTTTTTTTGTTCTCTATTCTCATTCTGTTCCGCCATTCACTTTTATATTTTTTGATCATTTCTGTCCGGATGGCTAGTCCATATCGGCCCCTTTTTTCAATTTTCGCCTAAAATGACAAACCCAAATCTAACTGCCTGTAGCTCAGGCCCTGAAGCAAACACTTTGTCTTTGTGGAAATGTGAAAGGAATGGAAAGGAAAGGAGAATATAACACATTAGATCTGGAAAAAAAGATAATAGAAAGAAAAAACTAACTGTTTTTTTAAATCGTTTTTTTTACCATCATCTTTGAAATGCAAGAGAAAGGCCATAATGTAATATTCCAGCCTGGGTGCAATTTAGATGTTGGCCACTAGATGGCAGCAGTGTATGTGCAAAGGTTTAGACTGATCCAATGAACCATTGCATCCATGTTCAAAGTGTTGTTGTTACGATCAACTAGGAGTGGTGGGTGGAATCAGGCACAGAGAGCAGGGTTCAGTCTTTCTTTTCAAATTTATTCCCCAGCGCAACAAAACAGTCACGCCAACACACAGGGCGTATATAAGTTGCCAGTCCAAACAACAGGACAAAATAGTCCGGAGAATAAATACACAAATAAATCACACCATAAAACACAGAGTAACAAAAACAAGCCCGCACAAATACCCAGCGGGTCTAGTGCCCTTAAATACCCTACAAACAAACCCTAATACAAAACAAGTGTACATATTACCCAATAACCCAAAACAAACAGAAAGGGAATCGATGGCAGCTAATAGGCCGGCGACGGCGACCGCCGAGCACCGCCCGAACAGGAAGAGGCACCATCTTCGGCGAGGTTCGTGACAGTTGAATCAAAACTGCCCAAATGGGCCTAATTTGATTATTAATAACTTTTTATGTTCAAAACTGTGCACTCTCCTTAAACAATAGCATGGTATTATTTCACTGTAATAGCTACTGTAAATTGGACAGTGCAGTGAGATTAACAAGAATTTAAGTTTTCTGCCAATATCAGATGTCTGTGTCCTGGGAAATGTTCTTGTTACTTACAACCTCATGCATTAGCCTACATTAGCACAACCGTCCCGCAGGGGACCCACCAATCCTGAAGAAGTTTTAACTCCAGCCCTCCTGGTAACATGCATTTTTCTATACATTTTTGATCACCATACATTCGTACTTTGATCCAGGCCAAGAGCGTCCTCCCTACCAGGTCACACTTAGGTGATGGTCCAGGAGAGGTTCACTTCCAGTCTGAATCCTTCTTTCACTCTTTCTCCTGCCCCAGTGGAAACCCGGGCACGTCCTCCCTACACGGCTGCACTTAAGCAGTGATCCAGGAGAGGTGCGTAACCCCATCTCCACAAACGACAGAAGACTTTCACACTCACTTTTACACACTTCTTACAATTTCCCTAGGTGACATGGAAATTCATACCTTCTCTGATTCACTTCCTTGACACAGAAAGGCGGTATTATACAGGGTTTTACCTGTCTGAACAGTCCTTTGCTGATTCACTTCCTCAACACGACAAAATGGTAACCACAGGATTTTTGCTGTTCCAAATGTCCGAACTGAGCGGAGGTATTTTTGCCTGCCTGTGCAGCTCTTTGTTGATACACTTCCTCGGCATAGTAAAGCAGTATCTGAGGGCCTTTTATTTAATTTTATTTGACAGTGCAGACGGACAATTGCCGTCCCAAAATGGATTGAGCAGAACAGTCAGCAGGGAAGACAGATGAATTGAACGAGATCCAACAAATGCCCCAGATGAGTGGCTGAGCGAGCCGGATGAATTTAATGACACACCTGACCCGGACTGATTGAATAAGATGAATGAATTGCGCTCGCAACAAATTGTGATCCCAACCTCAAACAGGTTGAACAAACATGTCCGGCCAAACTGAATCAGACAAAACAATCCAAACTCAAACAGACTAAACAAACTGGTCAGATGAATCACCCGAATATAACAGGTGAATAACCCCACTCAACTGAGCTAATCAAAACAGATGTGGCACAAAACTCCCCCCCCCCCTGCAGTGGTTGCACCAATTTTTCTACTATATTTTCACTGTTGCAACCCTCAAAGCTTTTATCCCCGTTTTTTATCCGTTATTTTGCACGCGTCTATTGAATTCAAAAGCTGCCAATATCTTTAGTTTGTTAAATTTGGAGAGACCCACTTGGTGTCCTACCGCTGAGGCCAAGTCCTGGGGCGAACCACAGAAACTCTGTACTATTTAAGCAATAACTTTTCTTACCTTTTTAAGTGGCCAGTTGTTTGTGTAGTTCGTCCTAAACCGTCCACAACTGCAGATTTTCACAGTTTCTGGTCCATTTTTGCCACTCCTGGCAAACTCGCCATTTTTGTAATGGAAATATTGGTTCAATAATATTTCTTAGATAAATAGACTTTATTACAAAGTAACAAGCCGAGTTTGCCCATGGAGCAAATACCGGACTCAGTCTCAGTACACTCCTTTAATACAGTTTCATGCTTATATAAGTTTCATAGTCCCTCCACTTTATGCTAATAACCATATCCCCTTGGCTTTACTCCACCATTGTTTCCAAATCAAAGTTCTTTCCTCTGGGCGGGGTTTCCCCTTCCCTCTAGTTCCTTGGATCAATTATATTGACGGCATGCCTATACATTATTTCGTAAAAATAATAAGTACAGATTACTATAGGAAATTGTAAGATTGCCTCATGCCATTATTACTACGGGCCATTATAGGATTAAGTAAAGATAACTATAGGGCCATTATAGGATTAAGTAAAGATAACTATGGGCCATTATAGAATTATACCAATAAGTACACTTAATTCCAAGATCACACATAGTGCCTTTGCTTACACATAGTGCAATTCAGCCTTTTAACAAGAAACACATTCTCTTAACAGAAAACAACCATAACACCTGAGTGTTTCTGAGTATTTTTGAGTATATCTGAGTATATCTGTGTTTATCTTAGTATATAGGAGTATATTTTTGTATATTTGATTATTGCCAAACAAATCAAATAATTTCTGAGTATTTCTTCTGAGTATGTCTGAATATATCTGAGTATATATGAACATATCTGTGTATATCTGTGTATATGTGAATATAAATGTGTATATCTGAGTATATATGTGTATTTGTGAGTATATATGTGTATAGTTGAGTTGATCTGTGTATGTCTTTGTGAGTATATATACTGTACAGTTGAAGTCGTAAGTTTACATACACGTCATTAAAACTTGTTTTTCAACAACTCCACACATTTCTTGTTAACAAACTATAGTTTGGGAAAGTTGGTTAGGACATCTACTTTGTGCATGACACAAGTCATTTTTCCAACAATTGTTTACAGACAAATTATTTCACTTATAATTCACTGTATCACAATTCCAGTGGGTCAGAAGTTTACATATACTAAGTTGACTGTGCCTTTAAACAGCTTGGAAAATTCCAGAAAATTATGTCATGGCTTTAGAAGTTTCTGTTAGACTCATTGACATAATTTGAGTCAATTGGAGGTGTACCTGTGGATGTATTTCAAGGCCTACCTTCAATCGCAGTGCCTCTTTGCTTGACATCATGGGAAAATCAAAAGAAATCAGCCAAGACCTCAGAAAAAAAAATTGTAGACCTCCACAAGTTTGGTTCATCATTGGGAGCAATTTCCAAACGCCTGAAGGTACCACCTTCATCTGTACAAACAATAGTACGCAAGTATAAACACCATGGGACTTCGCAGCTGTCATACTGCTCAGGAAGGAGACGCGTTCTGTCTCCTAGAGATAAACATACTTCGGGGCGAAAGGTGCAAATCAATCACAGAACAACAGCAAAGGACCCTGTGAAGATGCTGGAGGGAACAGGTACAAAAGTATTTATATCCACAATAAAACAAGTCTTATATCGACATAACCTGAAAGGCCGCTGAGGAAGGAAGAAGCCAGTGCTACAAAACCGCCATAAAAAAGCCAGACTACGGTTTGTAACTGCACATGGCGACAAAGAGTGTACTTTTTGGAGAAATGTCCTCTGGTCTGATGAAACAAAATAGAACTGTTTGGCCATAATGACCATCGTTATGTTTGGAAGAAAAAGGGGGAGGCTTGCAAGCCGAAGAACACCATCCCAACCGTGAAGCACGGGGGTGGCAGCATCATGTTGTGGAGGTGCTTTGCTGCAGGAGGGACTGGTGCACTTCACAAAATAGATGGCATCATCGTGGGGGAGGAAAATTATGTGGATATATTGAAGCAACATCTCAAGACATCAGTTAGGAAGTTAAAGCTTTGTCGCAAATGGGTCTTCCAAATGGACAATGACCCCAAGCATACTTCCAAAGTTGTGCCAAAATGGCTTAAGGATGAGAAAGTCAAGGAATTGGAGTGGCCATCACAAAGCCCTGACCTCAATCCTATAGAAAATGTGTGGGCAGAACTGAAAAAGTGTGTGCAAGCAAGAAGGCCTACAAACCTGACTCAGTTACACCAGCTCTGGCAGGAGGAAATTCACCCAACCTATTGTGGGAAGCTTGATTAAGCCTACCTGAAATGTTTGACCCAAGTTAAACAATTCAAAGGCAATGCTACCAAATACTATTTGAGTGTATGTAAACTTCAGACCCACTGGGAATGTGATGAAAGAAATAAAAGCTGAAATAAATAATTCTCTCCACTATTATTCAGACATTTCACATTCTTAAAATATAGTGGTGATCCTAATTGACCTAAGAGGCAATTTTTACTAGGATTAAATGTCAGGAATTGTGAAAAACTGAGTTTAAATGTATTTGGCTAAGTTGTATGTAAACGTCCGACTTCAATTGTATGTGTATGTGTATATCTGACTGAGTCTATTTGTGTATCTAAGAATATCTGAGTATATATGTATATAGCTGTGTACATTTGAGTGTTTCATAGTATTTCTCAGTATATCTGAATATATTTGTATATATATTAGTATATCCGAGTACATCTCAATATATCTGTTTACATCTGAGTATATCTGGTTACATCTGAGTACATCTGAGTACATCTGAGAATATTTGTATACATCTGAGTATATTTGAGTATTAATGAGTATATGTGTACATCTGATAATATCTGACTATATTTGAGTATATTTTTTGTACATCTGAGTGTATTTGAGTATTTCTGTGTTTATCTGAGGATGCGTGCATAGCCAGGCACAGACAGGCACATAAAGGCACGTAGTCACAGCCAGGCACAGAAAGGTAGAGGCTCTTGGCCAGTCTTCCAACTTTTTGCATGATGCTCCTGTACTGCCCACATCTGAGTGATGGAACCCAGGGAGAACAGGCCATGGCTGGGGTGTCTGATTATCTTCTTGGCCTTCCTGCGCCACCTGGTGTGACATCTGGTGTTGTAGGTGTCCTGGATGAAAGGCGGTGTGCAGCCAAGGGTGCGTTCGGCTGAGCGTACCACCCTCTGTAGAGCCGTGGAGTTGCCTTACCAGCATGTGATGCAGCCCGACCGTATGCTCTAGAATAGATGGTGTTCCTCTAGAACACTGTGACGGCCCTCGGGGGACAGGCTGAATTTCTTCATCATCCTGATGTTGAAGAGTTGCTGTCTTCTTTACCACTGTGTCTGTGTGGTAGAGAGGGAGAGAAAGAAAGGTGATATCACTATATTGTCTGATCTCTCTCTACATGCCATCAAGCCACCATTCACCTCTTCTCCCTCCTTCCTAAAGAATCATAGTAAATAAACAACGGGCCGTCGCTTGGTAATACTTTACACATGATTGAAGGTGATGTCAACATCCCCGGGTGTGAGAAAGAGTTTTGGTTTGGATTAGTGTGCCAAGTCTGCCTCTCTTACTTTATGACCGGACAGAAGAAAAAAATCCTTATTTTTTTGGCCACAAATTACCTTGCCCTCACCCATGTAAAAAAGGCTTGGATTTATTGCTGAGTACAAGCACCTGACATGGGAAATTTACTTCAGACCCTCGATCCACTAGGAGAGAGAGAGAGAAAGAGAGAGAGAGAGAAAGAGAGAGAGAGAGAGAGGACCAGGCAGGGAGGATGGAGAAAAAAGGAACATTCCTGTGGTGGAATGAGTCAGAAGAGAAACAGCCTAATGTGTCAATTTTCTGTAACATACCACTGTACTGTAGCATACCACTGTACTGTAACATACCACTGTACTGTAGCATACCATTGTACTGTAGCATACCACTGTAGTATACCACTGTACTGTAGCATACCACTGTAGTATACCACTGTACTGCAGCATACCACTGTACTGTAACATACCACTGTACTGTAGCATACCACTGTACTGTAGCATACCACTGTAGTATACCACTGTAGTATACCACTGTAGTATACCACAGTACTGTAGCTTAACACTGTACTGTAGCATACCACTGTACTGTAGTATACCACTGTAGTATACCACTGTACTGTAGCATACCACTGTAGTATACCACTGTACTGTAGCATACCACTGTGCTGTAACATACCACTGTACTGTAGCATACCACTGTACTGTAGCATACCACTGTAGTATACCACTGTACTGTAGCATACCATTGTAGTATACCAATGTACTGTAGTATACCACTGTCCTGGAGTATACCACTGTACTGTAGCATACCATTGTACTGTAGCATACCACTGTAGTATACCACTGTACTGTAGCATACCACTGTAGTATACCACTGTACTGTAGCATACCACTGTAATGTAACATACCACTGTACTGTAGCATACCACTGTACTGTAGCATACCACTGTAGTATACCACTGTACTGTAGCATACCATTGTAGTATACCAATGTACTGTAGTATACCACTGTACTGGAGTATACCACTGTACTGTAGCATACCACTGTACTGGAGCATACCACTGTAGTATACCACTGTACTGTAGCATACCACTGTAGTATACCACTGTACTGTAGTATACCACTGTACTGTAGTATACCACTGTACTGTAGCTTACCACTGTACTGTAGCATACCACTGTACTGTAGCTTACCACTGTACTGTAGCTTACCACTGTACTGTAGCATACCACTGTAGTATACCACTGTACTGTAGCTTACCACTGTACTGTAGCATACCACTGTACTGTAGTATACCACTGTACTGTAGCATACCACTGTAGTATGGCGCTGTACTGTGAAATACCACTGTGGTATACCACTGTACTGTAGCTTAACACTGTACTGTAGCATACCACTGTAGTATACCACTGTACTGTAGCTTACCACTGTACTGTAGCTTACCACTGTACTGTAGCATACCACTGTACTGTAGTATACCACTGTACTGTAGCATACCACTGTAGTATACCACTGTACTGTGAAATACCACTGTAGTATACCACTGTACTGTGAAATACCACTGTAATATACCACTGTACTGTATGATACCACTGTAGTATACCACTGTGCTGTAGCATACCACTGTACTGTAGTATACCACTGTAGTATACCACTGTACTGTAGCATACCACTGTAGTATACCACTGTACTGTAGTATACCACTGTACTGTAACATACCACTGTACTGTAGCATACCACTGTACTGTAGTATACCACTGTAGTATACCACTGTACTGTAGCTTACCACTGTACTGTAGTATACCACTGTACTGTAGTATACCACTGTACTGTAGTATACCACTGTACTGTAGCTCACCACTGTACTGTAGCATACCACTGGAGTATACCACTGTACTGTAGCATACCACTGTACTGTAGCATAGCACTTTACTGTAGCTTACCAGTGTACTGTAGCATACCACTGTAGTATACCACTGTACTGTAGCTTACCACTGTACTGTAGCATACCACTGTACTGTAGTATACCACTGTACTGTGAAATACCACTGTAGTATACCACTGTACTGTGAAATACCACTGTAGTATACCACTGTACTGTAGCTTACCACTGCACTGTAGCATTCCACTGTACTGTAGCATACCACTGTACTGTGAAATAACACTGTAGTATACCACTGTACTGTAGCTTACCACTGTACTGTGAAATACCACTGTAGTATACCACTGTACTGTAGCTTACCACTGTATTGTAGTATACCACTGTATTATACCACTGTACTGTAGCTTACCACTGTAGCATACCACTGTAGTATACCACTGTACTGTAGCATACCACTGTAGCATACCACTGTACTGTAGCTTAACACTGTACTGTAGCATACCACTGTACTGTAGTATACCACTGTAGTATACCACTGTACTGTAGCATACCACTGTAGTATACCACTGTACTGTAGCATACCACTGTACTGTAACATACCACTGTACTGTAGCATACCACTGTACTGTAGCATACCACTGTAGTATACCACTGTACTGTAGCATACCATTGTAGTATACCAATGTACTGTAGTACACCACTGTCCTGGAGTTTACCACTGTTGTACTGTAGCATACCATTAAACTGTAGCATACCACTGTAGTATACCACTGTACTGTAGCATACCACTGTAGTATACCACTGTACTGTAGCATACCACTGTACTGTAACATACCACTGTGCTGTAGCATACCACTGTACTGTAGCATACCACTGTAGTATACCACTGTACTGTAGCATACCATTGTAGTATACCAATGTACTGTAGTATACCACTGTACTGGAGTATACCACTGTACTGTAGCATACCACTGTACTGTAGCATACCACTGTAGTATACCACTGTACTGTAGCATACCACTGTACTGTAGTATACCACTGTACTGTAGTATACCACTGTAATGTAGCTTACCACTGTACTGTAGCATACCACTGTACTGTAGCTTACCACTGTACTGTAGCATACCACTGTAGTATACCACTGTACTGTAGCTTACCACTGTACTGTAGCATACCACTGTACTGAAGTATACCACTGTACTGTAGCATACCACTGTAGTATGGCGCTGTACTGTGAAATACCTGTAGTATACCACTGTACTGTAGCTATAACACTGTACTGTAGCATACCACTGTAGTATACCACTGTACTGTAGCTTACCACTACTGTACTGTAGCATACCACTGTACTGTAGTATACCACTGTACTGTAGTATACCACTGTACTGTAGCATACCACTGTAGTATACCACTGTACTGTGAAATACCACTGTAGTATACCACTGTACTGTGAAATACCACTGTAATATACCACTGTACTGTGAAATACCACTGTAGTATACCACTGTACTGTATGATACCACTGTAGTATACCACTGTACTGTAGTATACCACTGTACTGTAACATGCCACTGTACCGTAGTATACCACTGTAGTATACCACTGTACTGTAGCTTACCACTGTACTGTAGTATACCACTGTACTGTAGTATACCACTGTACTGTAGCATACCACTGTACTGTAGCATACCACTGTAGTATACCACTGTACTGTAGCTTACCACTGTACTGTAGCTTACCACTGTACTGTAGCATACCACTGTACTGTAGTATACCACTGTACTGTAGCATACCACTGTAGTATACCACTGTACTGTGAAATACCACTGTAGTATACCACTGTACTGTGAAATACCACTGTAATATACCACTGTACTGTGAAATACCACTGTAGTATACCACTGTACTGTATGATACCACTGTAGTATACCACTGTACTGTAGTATACCACTGTACTGTAACATGCCACTGTACTGTAGTATACCACTGTACTGTAACATACCACTGTACTGTAGCATACCACTGTACTGTAGTATACCACTGTAGTATACAACTGTACTGTAGCATACCACTGTAGTATACCACTGTACTGTAGTATACCACTGTACTGTAACATACCACTGTACTGTAGCATACCACTGTACTGTAGTATACCACTGTAGTATACCACTGTACTGTAGCTTACCACTGTACTGTAGTATACCACTGTACTGTAGTATACCACTGTACTGTAACATACCACTGTACTGTAGTATACCACTGTACTGTAGTATACCACTGTACTGTAGCTCACCACTGTACTGTAGCATACCACTGGAGTATACCACTGTACTGTAGCATACCACTGTACTGTAGCATAGCACTTTACTGGAGCTTACCACTGTACTGTAGCATACCACTGTAGTATACCACTGTACTGTAGCTTACCACTGTACTGTAGCATACCACTGTACTGTAGTATACCACTGTACTGTGAAATACCACTGTAGTATACCACTGTACTGTGAAATACCACTGTAGTATACCACTGTACTGTAGCTTACCACTGCACTGTAGCATTCCACTGTACTGTAGCATACCACTGTACTGTGAAATACCACTGTAGTATACCACTGTACTGTAGCTTACCACTGTACTGTGAAATACCACTGTAGTATACCACTGTACTTTAGCTTACCACTGTACTGTAGTATACCACTGTATTATACCACTGTACTGTAGCTTACCACTGTAGCATACCACTGTAGTATACCACTGTACTGTAGCATACCACTGTAGCATACCACTGTACTGTAGCTTACCACTGTACTGTAGCATACCACTGTAGTATACCACTGTACTGTAGCTTACCACTGTAGCATACCACTGTAGTATACTACTGTACTGTAACATACCACTGTAGCATACCACTGTACTGTAGTATACCACTGTACTGTAGCATACCACTGTACTGTAGTATACCACTGTAGTATACCACTGTAGTATACCACTGTACTGTAGCTTAACACTGTACTGTAGCATACCACTGTACTGTAGTATACTACTGTAGTATACCACTGTACTGTAGCTTACCACTGTACTGTAGCATACCACTGTACTGTAGTATACCACTGTACTGTGAAATACCACTGTAGTATACCACTGTACTGTAGCTTACCACTGCACTCTAGCATTCCACTGTACTGTAGCATACCACTGTACTGTGAAATACCACTGTAGTATACCACTGTACTGTAGCTTACCACTGTACTGTAGCATACCACTGTACTGTAGTATACCACTGTACTGTAGTATATCACTGTACTGTAGTATATCACTGTATTATACCACTGTACTGTAGCTTACCACTGTAGCATACCACTGTACTGTAGCGTACCACTGTACTGTAGCATACCACTGTAGTATACCACTGTACTGTAGCATACCACTGTAGTATACCACTGTACTGTAGCATACCACTGTACTGTAACATACCACTGTACTGTAGCATACCACTGTACTGTAGCATACCACTGTACTGTAGTATACCACTGTACTGTAGCATACCACTGTAGTATACCACTGTACTGTGAAATACCACTGTAGTATACCACTGTACTGTGAAATACCACTGTAGTATACCACTGTACTGTATGATACCACTGTAGTATACCACTGTACTGTAGCTTACCACTGTACTGTAGCATACCACTGTACTGTAGCATACCACTGTAGTATAGCACTGTACTGTAGTATACCACTCTACTGTAGCTTACCACTGTAGTATACCACTGTACTGTAGCTTACCACTGTACTGTGAAATACCACTGTAGTATACCACTGTACTGTAGTATACCACTGTAGTATACCACTGTACTGTAGCATACCACTGTAGTATACCACTGTACTGTAGCATACCACTGTACTTTAGTATACCACTGTACTGTAGCATACCACTGTAGTATAGCACTGTACTGTAGCGTACCACTGTACTGTAGCGTACCACTGTACTGTAGCAGACCACTGTAGTATACCACTGTACTGTAGCATACCACTTGGACATGCCTGATAGGATGCTGAGTGGAATCTGTATGGTACTTAAAAATAAAAATACAAGTATTCTTCTTCTCCTGTTTGAAGGAGGTTCTGTCATGGTTGCACATACAGTGTGTCGGCTAATGAGAGCTTAGCTGGGTGAGGATATTTTCTCCAGCTCAGGGCAATTTGCTCTGAACAGAATGTCATGTTGTGTATGCTATTACAGGAGCAATCAGAGTAGAGCTGCGATTAATTCTGTAAAGGCATTGGTATTGATGGAATTAGACTATCTTGAAGTGCTGTCAGTTCTGAGACCTCACACACACACACACACACACACACACACACACACACACACACACACACACACACACACACACACACACACACACACACACACACACACACACACACACACACACACACACACACACAGGTGCCAATCTCTTGGGTGCCTATGGTGTCACCCTCTCAGTTTGGAACACACAGTGCTCCTTTGGTTCTTGCCATGCATGGCGCTCCTCTCTGTCTCAGACTAAGGCCCACACAGAGTCCCACCCCTCTAGACATGCTAACAGACTCCCTCCCCCCTCCCTCCCTCCCTCCCTCCCTCCCTCCCTCCCTCCCTCCCTCCCTCCCTCCCTCCCTCCCTCCCTCCCTCCCTCCATTCATCCATCCATCCATCCAGTCAAATAGCCTCTCTTTTTTTCTGTCCTCCAGTGTTTCTTTTTCCTGTTTCTGTCTTCAATCTAATAGGATGTAGTCATCTCCACACAAGTAACATTTGATTTGATTTTGATTTCTCTTCCCTCCCTGCGACTGGCCCCAGGCATTCTAATTCGTCTTCATACAATCACCAACCCCATAGGATCATGGTCTTTCCCTCAAAGGCTGGCGTGGTGTTTTGGCTCTGTGGGCCAGAAATATGACCTGCAGCTAATAAATTCACTACCGGCTGTAATATTCATGTAGTGTGACTGTAAAATCCCTCAGAACCACACACATCACTACATTAGTCACACTGAGACCCACACACTGAGACCTACACACTGAGGCCTACACACTGAGACCCAGACACTGAGGCCTACACACTCAGACACTGAGACCCACACACTGAGACCCACACACTGAGACCTACACACACACACACACACACACACACACACACACACACACACACACACACACACACACACACACACACACACACACACACACACACACACACACACACACACACACACACACACACACACAGAGAGTTCCGTCTCCACAATGGCGGCAAAGGCAACATGTGAACCCAGGTGGGAAGTTTCACACTAACAATCTGCCCTGCTTTTCAATTTAACTCGCTCCTCATCACAAAAAAAGCCAGAGCAAAGTACGAAAGACTCCTGCAGATTCAGAATAGAAGGCAAAAAGCTGTTGCTCTATCAAACAGATTCCAAAATGAATACTATCCCTGAAGGTCACTCACTCTTCCCCTACAATACAGCAGCGTACAAGCACATAGCTCCAACAAGGGGAGTTGACCAGCCCGGCGGACACAATAATTTGTACAAGCATTGCAAAGACACTATTGTCAACTAGCCAATTGGACCATATACAGTACAATCAACTTCCTCAATAATGCCCTCAGACCCAACCCCACCCCACCCCAACCCACAAACCTTTCATAAACCGTTCATAAACCTCCCTCAAAGAGCGTACAACTACACACTAACAAGACAAAACAAAAATATGATACACTTATCCCGCAAGAGGGCAAATTTTCTTGACTTGGACACACAATGCTGCAGGTCAAACTTCTTGGGCTTCTGCTCTTCATCTGCCCACTGTTTTGTAGTGGCACAGCCTCTGCCACTGTGCTACAGATGGGTCTCTGCTCTAGCTTGAAATAAGCTCAGAGTGTGTGTTATGAGTTCTGGTGCCTGGGCCACGGTGACAGGAGGCAACTGCAGGGCCTCTGCTCAAAACGGCGTCACGTTGCGGCTCTCAGACAAGCGATGATGGTGTGTGAAGGACCCCGGCAGACTGCAGAATGTCAGGCACACAGACGGTGGCGGAAGAGGGCCCCCGGCCCCCAGCTCCCGGCCCTAGCTCCCGGCCCCAGTCCTGCAGTTTGGCCCGAGTGATTGAGAGACGAAGAAACCATTACCCGTTACTCCACAACCTTTAAACCTGTCCAAAAGGAGAGGTCCTCTATCTTTAACTCGTCCAATAGGAGAGGTCATTTGTCTTTAAGCCGTCCAATGGGAGAGGCCCTCTGTCTTTAACCCGTCCAATAGGAGAGGTCCACATAGTTTAGATTGTCTTGAACACTGGCTTAGAGAGGTAGTGCTGGGCTTAGATGCATCCAACTTACTGAAGTTTTCTCCAAGTATTCAGTTTCTCCAACGTATTCACTCTTAATAAGGCTATGCGTCCCGCTAGCTGGACAACATCCGGTGTAACTGGAGGGTGTGCAATTCAAAAAAATAATCATAAAAATGATGGACAATAAACATTTAGGTACATATAAGTGTCTTATATCGGTTAAAAGCTTAAATTCTTATTAATCTAACTGCACTGTCTGATTTCCAGTAGGCTTTACAGCAAAAGCATGCCATGCGATTGTTTGAGAATGTCGCCCCACATCAAAATATTTTCCCACCGGCACAGGTTTCATAAATTCACAAATAGCGATTAAATATTCACATACTTTTTGAAAATCTTCCTCTGATTTATCATCCAAAGGGTCACAGCTACAACATGTAGTGGCGTTTTGTTAGATAAAATCCTTCTTTATATCCCAAAAAGTCATTTTAGTTGGCGCCAGCGATTTGAGCAATCCACTCGTTCAATATGCAAAGAAAGGAATAAAAAAATCTACCACTAAAGTTAGTTACAACAAGTCAAAATACATTTATATTTAATCCTTAGATACCCTAAAATGCAATTAATCTATAATATTTAATGCGGAAAGGAGTATGTTCAATAGGAAAAACGATATTAGCAGGTGCGTGTCCTCTATGTAGCGCGAGCAAACACGAATTTCCAAATTTGTGTCCCTGTATCAAGTCTCAGTATTCTTCCTCGTTTTGGAAGAAACAAGCCTCAAACCTTGAAGAAAGACTACTGACACCCAGTGGAAGCCATAGGAATTGCGTACTGGGAGCTAGATTACATTTTGTCCCTGTACTTTCCATTGGAAGAGCATGGGCTCTCAAAAAAAATAATTCCCGGTTGGTTTTCTCCTACCATATCTATTCTGTTATAGTCTCTTACATTATTTTAACATTTATACAAACTTCAGAGTGTTTTCTTTCCAGTGGTACCAATTATATGCATATCCTGGCTTCAGGGCCTGAGCAACAGGCAATTTACTTTGGGCACATCATTCAGGCGGAAATTTAGAAAAATAGACCCTAGCCTGAAGAGGTTTTAAGGTTCTAGTTCTCTTTGAGACACATGAATAACGTATGACTCAAATTGCCCTTTAATTTTACTCGTGTGAAAATATTGCATTTATTTTGAAATGACAATATCTCAGTCTATTCTTCACATTCACGTAGCAGAGAGAGAACTGTAGCGACAAGCTCGTCCAGAACTGTAGCGACAAGCTTGGATTGACCTGCGTTGTGAGGAGTTCTCCTACCCAGTAATACAAAAAGGAAGGTTGCTTACACATCCGTGTTTACTCTCTAACAGTCGTTGACAAGCAGCAGGGAAGGGTAGAGTGCCGTAAAAATAAACACATTGAAATTACACGACATGACTCCTTGTTAAGGCTGCCGAGGAGAGGGAGGAATTAGAGCATTGTCAAAAGTTGACAAAGTAAGAAAAGAGAGAGTGAGAGAGACATAGCAGGGAATCCCAGACTTCCCAATAGAAAAGGAACGTTGTGCATATCCATATATTATTCAGAGACTTTATCTGACAGAAAAGGCTGGAACTAGTAAGTAGTCGATGGCACCATTGTCTGTTAGAGTAAGAAGGAACAATGAGAGAGAGTAATTAGCGGTAAATGTAACTAGAAGTTAATGCTTATTTAAGAGTGTCTTGGCACAACACTGAAACAGCTGGGTCATTTTTTACCAAGTGCAGGCTACATTGTGTTGCTGTAAGAGAGTTCCAGCGTCTTTCAATTGTTTTTATTCCATCAACAGATAGCGGGTGCTCTACATCCTAAATTCCTAAGATGTCATTTCCTCCAGTCATGCTGATAGATGGGAGTGCTGTAATTGCCTGTAGATTGGAAGGTAGTGTTGTTTCCGTCCGGGCCAGAGCGAGGAGAGATGGAAATCGTTTTGGTAAGAGATGTTGGCTCCGATCAATTTATCCAGACCTTGGTGCTAAAGGTAATGATGAAAGATAAGTGGCTCACCCTGATTACAGTTTAATAACCACCAGGTGTCTTAATTAAATTCACATCAATCTCAGATCTCCGCCACTAACGAATGTCTGAATCATTATGGAAATTAATAAGTAATCTTCTCAGTATAAATTTGGCCACATTAACCAGTGTGTCATCTACTACAGTACGAAGATCTGTTCAACCCAATGGAACGACTACTACAGTATTACTACTACGATACTACTATTACTACTACTACAGAACCTCCACTACAGTACCACTGCTACAACTACAGTACTACTACTACAGTACCACTACTAGAGTATCACTTCCACTTCAGTACTACTACTAAAGTATTACAACAGTACCACTACGACTGTACCACTACTGCTACTACTACTACTACTACACTACTACAGTACCACTACTACTACAGTACCACTACTACTACTACTACTACTACTACTACTACTACACTACTACAGTACCAATACTACTACAGTACCACTACTACTACTACTACTACTACTACTACTACTGTACCACTACTACAGTACTACTACTACTACTACTGCTACAACACCAATACTACAGTACTACTAAAGTACATTACAACTTCTACAGTACCACTATTAGAGTACTACCGCAACTAAAATACCCCTACTATATTACCAATGTTACACTACTACTAATCCTACTACTCCTACTACTACTACTACTACTACTACTACTACTACTACAAAACCACTACTATAGTTCCACGCCAATACTACTATGACTATACCACTATTACAGTACTACCGCTACTACAATACCCCTACTATATTACCATTGTTACACTACTACTACTACTACTACTACTACTACTACTGTAAAACTACTACTACTACTACCAGTACAGTACCACTACTACTACTACTACCACTACAGTATCACTACCACTACTACTACTACTACTACTATGACTGTACCACTACTACAGTACCACTACTACTACTACTACTACTACTACTACTACTACTACTACTACTACGACTGTACCACTACTACAGTGCCACTACTACTACTACTACTACCAGTACAGTACCACTACTACTACTACCACTACAGTACCACTACTACTACTACTACTACTACTACTACTACGACTGTACCACTGCTACAGTACCACTACTACTACTACTACTACTACTACTACTACTACTACTACTACGGCTGTACCACTACTACAGTACTACTACTACTACTGCCAGTACAGTACCACTACTACTACTACTACCACTACAGTACCACTACTACTACTACTACTACTACTACTACTACTACTACGACTGTACCACTACTACAGTACCACTACTACTACTACTACTACTACTACTACTACTACTACTACTACTGTACCACTACTACAGTACCACTACTATTGCTACTACTACTACGAATGTACCACTACTACTACTACTACTACTACTACTACTACTGCACCACTACTACAGTACTACTACTACTACTACTACTGCTACAGCACCAATACTACAGTACTACTAAAGTACATTACAACTTCTACAGTACCACTATTACAGTACTACCGCTACTACAATACCCCTACTATATTACCATTGTTACACTACTACTACTCCTGTTGCTACTACTACTACTACTACTACTACTGCTACTACTACTACTACTACTACTCATTCTGCCCATGAGCAAGGCAGTTAACCCACTGTTCCCCGGGCGCTGAAGACTTGGATGTCCATTAAGGCTGCCCACCCGCACCTCTGATTCAGAGGGGTTGGGTTAAATGCGGAAGACACATTTCAGTTGAATACATTCAGTTGGACAACTTACTAGGTATCCCCCTTTCCCTTTACTACTACTACTACTATTCTATTACCACTATTACAGTACTTCTACTGAACTATTACATTACCAATAATACAGTACTACTACAGTACCACTTCTACAGTACTACTACTACGGTAGCACAACTACAGTAAAACAACTACTACTACTACTACTACTACTACTACTACAGTACCACTGCTACAGTACTACTACTATGGTAGCACTACTACAGCACTACTACTACTACTACAGTACCACTTCTACAGTACTACTACTATGGTAGCACTACTACAGCACTACTACTACTACTACAGTACCACTTCTACAGTACTACTACTATGGTAGCACTACTACAGCACTACTACTACTACTACAGTACCACTGCTACAGTACCACTACCGCAATACTACTACTTGAGTACCACTACTAAAGTACAATAACTTTGGTACTACTACTACAGTACTACTTCTACTACAGAAACACTACTAGAGTACAATTACTACAGTAATTACTACTACTACTACTACTAATACTACAGTACCACTACCACAGTACCACTACCATAGTACCACTATTACATTACCACTGCTAAAGTACTACTGCTAAAGTACCACTGCTAAAATACCGCTACTTCGGTTCTACTACTACAGTACCGCTACTATTGTACCATTAATACAGAACTTCCACTACTGCTACAGGACAACTATTACAGTACGACTATTACAGTATCATTACTGCAGTACTACTACTAGTTCTACTACAGTACTACTACTAAATTACTACTTCTACAGTACCACTACTCCACTACTATTCCAGTACTACTTACTACAGTACTGCTACAACAGAACCACTACTACAGTACAATTACTATAGTACTACTATAGTACTATCTACTACAGTACCACTACTAATACAATACATCAGTACTACTACTACTAATATGGTACCATTACTGCTACAGTACTACTTCTACAGTGACACTACTGCTGTACTACTACAACATTACTACTACTACAGTACAACTTCTACTACGCTACTATTACTAGATTGCTACTACTGCTACAGTACCATTACTAGTACAGAACTACTACAACATTACTACTACTGCTACAGTGAAAATGCACTACTACTACTACTACTACTACTACTACTACTACCACTACTACTACTATGACCTTGACTACTACTGCTGCTACTATTACTATGACTACTACTGCTACTACTACTACTACTACTACATCTATGACTACGACTACTACTACTACTACTACTACTACTACTACTACTACTACTACTACCACTACTACTACTATGACTTTGACTACTACTGCTACTACTACTACATCTATGACTACTACTACTACTACTACTGCTACTGCTACTGCTACTGCTACTACTGAACTACTACAGTACCACTACCACAGTATTAGTGCCTCAGTTCTACTTCCACAGTACCACTACGTACCGATACGTTTCTAACATTAATCTCTAACAATGTTTTCTTTATTTCATTATCCTTTAAAGTACCACTACTACTTTGAGGGTTGAAGCCATCAATGGTCCCATTAACAATCATCCATACAGCATGAATACACATTTCATTTCAAATTTCACTTACTTATCTTAATGAACGGTATCAGCAAAATGCCTGCGATAAGTGGTCGGTATGGTCGGTGTCGATAATTTTCAGGTTATCGTGCCAGCTCTATTACTAGCAATAACAATGAATTCCGGCGCCGACAGAGATGGCCGCCTCGCTTCGCGTTCCTAGGAAACTATGCAGTGTTTTGTTTTTTTTACGTGTTATTTCTTACATTAGTAAGAAGTGAATTAGTGAAACTGAAAGCGCGAACCACTGCTTTTAATCAGGGCAAGGTGACTGGTAACATGACCGAATACAAACAGTGCAGCTATTCCCTCCACAAGGCTATCAAACAAGCTAAGCGTCAGTACAGAGACAAAGTAGAATCTCAATTCAACGGCTCAGACACAAGAGGCATGTGGCAGGGTCTACAGTCAATCACGGACTACAGGGAGAAATCCAGCCCAGTCACGGACCAGGATGTCTTGCTCCCAGGCAGACTAAATAACTTTTTTGCCCGCTTTGAGGACAATACAGTGCCACTGACACGGCCTGCAACGAAAACATGCGGACTCTCCTTCACTGCAGCCGAGGTGAGTAAGACATTTAAACGTGTTAACCCTCGCAAGGCTGCAGGCCCAGAAGGCATCCCCAGCCGCGCCCTCAGAGCATGCGCAGACCAGCTGGCCGGTGTGTTTACGGACACATTCAATCAATCCCTATACCAGTCTGCTGTTCCCACATGCTTCAAGAGGGCCACCATTGTTCCTGTTCCCAAGAAAGCTAAGGTAACTGAGCTAAACGACTACCGCCCTGTAGCACTCACTTCCGTCATCATGAAGTGCTTTGAGAGACTAGTCAAGGACCATATCACCTCCACCCTACCTGACACCCTAGACCCACTCCAATTTGCTTACCGCCCAAATAGGTCCACAGACGATGCAATCTCAACCACACTGCACACTGCCCTAACCCATCTGGACAAGAGGAATACCTATGTGTGAATGCTGTTCATCGACTACAGCTCGGCATTCAACACCATAGTACCCTCCAAGCTCGTCATCAAGCTCGAGACCCTGGGTCTCGACCCCGCCCTGTGCAACTGGGTACTGGACTTCCTGACGGGCCGCCCCCAGGTGGTGAGGGTAGGCAACAACATCTCCACCCCGCTGATCCTCAACACTGGGGCCCCACAAGGGTGCGTTCTGAGCCCTCTCCTGTACTCCCTGTTCACCCACGACTGCGTGGCCACGCACGCCTCCAACTCAATCATCAAGTTTGCGGACGACACAACAGTGGTAGGCTTGATTACCAACAACGACGAGACGGCCTATAGGGAGGAGGTGAGGGCCCTCGGAGTGTGGTGTCAGGAAAATAACCTCACACTCAACGTCAACAAAACTAAGGAGATGATTGTGGACTTCAGGAAACAGCAGAGGGAACACCCCCCTATCCACATCGATGGAACAGTAGTGGAGAGGGTAGCAAGTTTTAAGTTCCTCGGCATACACATCACAGACAAACTGAATTGGTCCACTCACACAGACAGCATCGTGAAGAAGGCTTGTCACCAAAAGCACTCACAAACTTCTACAGATGCACAATCGAGAGCATCCTGGCGGGCTATATCACCGCCTGGTACGGCAACTGCTCCGCCCACAACCGTAAGGCTCTCCAGAGGGTAGTGAGGTCTGCACAACGCATCACCGGGGGCAAACTACCTGCCCTCCAGGACACCTACACCACCCGATGTTACAGGAAGGCCATAAAGATCATCAAGGACATCAACCACCCGAGCCACTGCCTGTTCACCCCGCTATCATCCAGAAGGCGAGGTCAGTACAGGTGCATCAAAGCTGGGACCAAGAGACTGAAAAACAGCTTCTATCTCAAGGCCATCAGACTGTTAAACAGCCACCGCTAACATTGAGTGGCTGCTGCCAACACACTGACACTGACACTGACTCAACTCCAGCCACTTTAATAATGGGAATTGATGGGAAATGATGTAAATATATCACTAGCCACTTTAAACAATGCTACCTTATATAATGTTACTTACCCTACATTATTCATCTCATATGCATACGTATATACTGTACTCTATATCATCGACTGCATCCTTATGTAATACATGTATCACTAGCCACTTTAACTATGCCACTTTGTTTACATACTCATCTCAGATGTATATACTGTACTCGATACCATCTACTGTATCTTGCCTATGCTGCTCTGTACCATCACTCATTCATATATCCTTATGTACATATTATTTATCCCCTTACACTGTGTATAAGACAGTAGTTTTGGAATTGTTAGTTAGATTACTTGTTGGTTATTACTGCATTGTCGGAACTAGAAGCACAAGCATTTCGCTACACTTGCATTAACATCTGCTAACCATGTGTATGTGACAAATAAAATTTGATTTGATTTGATTTAACAAAGCTCTGAAGGCCTCAATAACAAATTAATATGGCTGTTTTGTTTGACAAACAATTAACCATGATACAATTATCTTTGACAACAATACAAAACAACTCTTCAAACAACGGAGGTTTCAACCCATTCAGAGGAAAGTTAGGGTGAGTCCTCACTTTGAAGACAGAAGTTGTACTCTGAGGCATGCATGGAGTAATGGAAGCACAGTAAAACAATAGAGGACTCGGAACATCAATATGAGACATGAACAATGGTGGCTGCTCTTTTAGTGCAAAACGCTGGTAGCTAAAGCTGTTCAATATCCATTGATTAGGGATGCTGCTCCCAGAAGTGAGTCGGTACACACCAAAGAACACGATCCGCTGCGCCGCCAATGTTTTGCCTTCCTCGCACCGTGAGTAAATTATTTTGTCTAAAAGGCAATTTATTTGGGAGATAAAACAGCCTGTCCGTAATCCGTAGCCAAGCAAGGGCCTTGTTTTGTTTTTGTCTTATTCATGTATCGGGCGTAAATTCTTCTGTTTATTTCCTTTTCCTCCCTCTTGAAGTGTCTGGTCATAACAAATAAATGAGGGTTCTCCAGACCAATTTTAAGGCTATGGTCAGCTACTAGAAAGTGATACCAAACTTGGTGTTGGTTGTATATTCTCAATGATACGCCTACACTCCTCATGACCCATTCCAGTCCAGCTCTGTGGTTAACAACGCTGTTTCTCCCTCTCTATCTCCCCCTCTCTCCTTCTTCTCTCTCTCTCTCTCTCTCTCTCTCTCTCGTTCACCTCTCTATCTCTCTCTCACCTCTCACCTTCTCTCTCCTTCTCTCTCCCCTTCGCTCCTTCTCTCTCCTCTCTCCCCCTCTTTCTCTCTCCTTCTCCCTCTCTCTCTATTTACCTCCTATCTCCTGTTCTTCTCCCTCTCTCTCTCTTTCTCTCTCTCTATATAGATATATATATATATATCTCCTTCTCTCTCTCAGAGAATGTCCATAAAATATGATGGTACAGAGTTTGATGGCTGTGCCTAGCAGATCACTCATCAGGGACTGGTGACTTCTGGGGATGGGAGGAACGAAGGGGGTTGAAAGTGTTTCTTTGTCTTAAGCACCACTCCGCCCCAGAAAGACCATAAAACACGCGCCTTGAAATCAATAGCGAACCCTGCCTCTCTTGATAAGCCGGTATAAATCGTTTGGGGCCCAGAATTAATATATTTACAGTATGTGCACACAGACACACACAATCACGCACACACACACACACCACCCATCCGGGAGTGACTATCAGTGTTAGTAGCATCACCTCAGCAGTTCGCCTGTGTTATTAAAAGATGATTTATTAAATGAGTGCTGTTTACTGGGGGCTGCATGGCAGACAGGCAGTCAGGTCACCAGCGACCCAAGTCAGTATTCGACATCCATCCATGTCTGAGGACAACAGGAGATGACATGGCAACTGGCCAATAGCGGCAACAGTGAGCGCTGTTACCTATGTCATGACTCTCTTCTTGCTGAGGATCAAAGGTGCCAGATCAGCTTGGCAAATGGTTGACAGATAGCCAGACCCTCCTCTCTCCCACAGGAGAGGAGGGGAGGCGGGGGGGCTTGGCCAGTTTCAACACCTTAACACTGTCGCAAATTAAGGAGGAGGGAAAATTCCTTGTGTTGAAGCCAGCAAGGAGGGATATTAGACCAATTAAACTTCCTCTCTCTGCCTTTCAGTATCAACCACAGGAAGGTTTTTGTCTACAGAAGGCCTTTGCCTCCAAAAACTGGATCAACGAACATCCAAAAGTGTATAATGGAACAATATTTCTAACATAAAGAATGTGGGAAATGGTTGGTGGGGACCTAAAGAATAATAATGTCATGTTGCTTTTCATTTTGTGATGTTAACTGTATGAACCAAATACTGTAACTTGGGAAGGAAACCCCCTTTCACTGTCAAGTTTCCATTCAATACATTGTGAATACAACATGAAGAACAATGAAACTATTGTTGTTAAGATAGGAATGTGATTTTAGTTTTATAATGAGATAATAGTTTTTCATATAAGCTATGCTCAGTCAGTAGCCGCGCCCCAAGTGAGCTCAGAGTTAGTGTCAGCATGACGGAACACCCATTTTGGCCAAAGTGCTTAACTTCTCTAGGGTAGCATTCTGAATTTTGGATGAAAAGCATGCATAAATTAAACGGCCTGCTACTCGGGCCCAGAAGATATGATATGGTTATAATGGGTAGATTTGGATAGCAAACACTCTAAAGATTCAACAACTGTGTTGAAGTAGTGTTCACTCACAACTAGTGTTTGTGAGTATAACAGAACTTATTTTGGAGGCGAACACCTGAGAAAAATCCATTCAGGAAGTTTTTTTTTGTGGGTTTTGTAGTTTTCTATTCAATGCCATTATAGTATCATTTGACTTAGGACTTGTCAGTGATTGGGTGCAGAGTGAAAGCAGAGTCAGGTGCAGGACACAGGTATGGAGTAATCCAACTGAATTTACTCAAAGAATAAAGCAAAATTCCAAAATGGAACATACAACAAATCTCTAACACGAACACAACCACTAACGACATAAACAATCACAGACAGAACAGAAATGTATGTCAGATGGTTAAATAGGGAAGGTAATGAGGGAATGTAAAACAGGTGCGTATGTAATCAGACAAAACGAAACGAAACAGAAAAATGGATCTGTAGTGACTAGAAAGCCGGTGACTTCGACCGCCAAACACCACCCAAACAAGGAGAAGGGCCGACTTTGGCGGAAGTCGTGACAGGACTCAATTTTAGGCTAAAAACAACCTGAGGATTGATTATAAACATCGTTTGACATGTTTCTATGAACTTTACGGATACAATTTGGATTTTTTTGCTGCCTGTTTTGACTGCGTTTGAGCCTGTGGATTACTGAAGAAAACACGTGAACAAAACTGAGGTTTTTGGATATAAAGAGACTTTATCGAACAAAAGGAACATTTATTGAGCAAATGAATGTATTCTGAGTGCAACCATATGAAGATCATCAAAGGTAAGGGATTAATTTTATCTCTATTTCTGAGTTTTGTAACGCCGCAGCTTGGCTGGTTACTGTTTGCAATAATTTGTCAACTGGGCTATGTTCTCAAGTAATCGTAAGGTATGCTTTCGCCGTGAAGCATTTTTTAAATCTGACACCGTGGTTGGATTCACAAGAAGTCAATCTTTAACAGAAAGACAACGATCGAGGACAGCTACGCGTTAATATATACATTTCTTTTCTTATCCGAATGAGCAGTGCGTTTTTTTTATTTCCGTGAGTATTTCCAAATGTAACAACGATAGTTTGAATCTCTCTGTCTCTTCCCTTTCCCTCTCTTTCTGACACCTCTCATTTTCATAACCAAGCAGTCATGTTGTTGTTAGTCCACTAGGGACCTATTTCATTGTATTACATTTCTAATCAATGATCTATACCATGTGTGTGTCTTTATGTATTCTGTGTTATCAGGTAGTTACTTTGTAAATAATTAAGCCACTTTGTGTATTGCTGATTCATCAATAAGGTTAGGGTTCTTGCGGATTCAAGAATTCTATGACGTTCAGAATGAGACTGATTTGAGGTAATGATTAGTAAGTGACTGTTAACGATATACAATTTATATATATATATATATACTATATTTATCTTTGAGTTTAATTCGGGAAACAGTAACTGTTTAAACAACTTCTGCCGTGTTGCCCCAAATTTCGATAGAGTTAATTGTTAATAATTAATTTATTAGAGTGACAATTAAACATAGTTAGTTGATTCGATAAATAACAGTTATCACATTAATGATTGTCACGTCACGAGACCTTCAAGTACGTTTTGGTCTAGTGGTTAGAGCGTTGGCATAGTATCGGAAAGGTTGCAAGACAAGGTAAAAATCTCTCGTTCTGCAGTTAACCCACTGTTCCTAGGCCGCCATTGAAATTAAGAATTTGTTCTTAACTGACTTGCCAAGTTAAATAAAAATAAAAATTTAAAACAAGAAAGTGCATTGGGGATGGGTGTAAGCATCTGCCCCTGAATCCAAAGGTTACAATGTTACAATCAGCAATAGTTGCTTTTAATATTTTATTTTAAGCCTATCCCAAACCCTTAACCATTACCTTCCATTCGGAATTCATGCCAAACCTTAAGATTTTGGAGTTAGTTCAAAAAATTAACCCTTACATTAAAAATGTGGAATGAATGCCCAAACGTAACCTTACAGACATCAACATTTTACTGTGGAACAACTTTGAAATTTGATGTTTGAGAAACATGGATGAATGTCTAATTCTGTCATGCGACTGTGAGAGCTAGTTGAGAGACAGGAGCCTAATCAAGAGAGCCTTAATGAAAGTCACCTATAATCCATTTAAACAGCAGGCCTGTGCTGCTGTTGCTTGTTTAGAGGCTATCTCTCTGTGTGTTTGCGTGTGTGTGTGTGTGTGTGTGTGTGTGTGTGTGTGTGTGTGTGTGTGTGTGTGTGCGTGCGTGCGTGCGTGCGTGTGTGTGTGTGTGTGTGTGTGTGTGCGTGCGTGTGCGTGCGTGTGCTTGTGTGTGTAGGAGTCAGCAGAAACATATCCCTTCCCACCCTCATCTAAGCCTCCACATGGGAAACTGATACAGTTGAAAGAATGAGCACTGTCTGAAAGAATGGCACCAGAGGGGATGGCTGCCGTTTTGCTCTCCTGGCCGATTGTACTATTTTTGTGTGTTTTTTTATCACATATGTAACTTATTTTGTACATAATGTTTCCACTACCGTCTCTAATGACTGAAATTAGCTTCTGGATATCAGAATATATTTTACTGAATGAGTCTGACACGAACGATATACTGTTGTTCCCGGACCAGGCCCAAATCCCCGTCATTGACATGAAGAGGAGATGGCGATACAGGGGTCACAGATCTGGGTGCCTTATGAGCAATTGTTGGCGAGTGGATAACCCGCCTCTACCATCCATCCTATTGGCCAACGTACAATCACTGGAGAATAAACTGGATGAGCTCCGTTCCAGACTCTCCTACCAACGGAACATTTAAAACTGTAATATCTTATGTTTCACCGAGTTGTGGCTGAACGACGACATAGATAACATACGTATAATATATGGCCGTGCATAGGCAAGACAGAACAGCTACCTTCAGTAAGACGGGGCGTGGTGGTGTGTGTTTATTTGTCAATAACAGCTGGTGCTCGATGTCTAATGGAAGAGAGAGGAAGCCATGGATTACAGGTGCCCACAAAGCTCATCACTAAGCTAAGGACCCTGGGACTGAACACCTCTGCAACTCTATCCTGGACTTCCTGACGGGCCGCCCCCAAGTGGTAAGGGTAGGTAACAACACATTTGCCATGCTAATCCTAAACACGGGGGCCCCTCAGGGGTGCACACTTTGTCCCCTCCTAGCACGAATCTAACACTATCATTAAGTTTGCTGATGACACAACGGTGGTAGGCCTGATCACCGATAACGATGAGACAGCCTATACGGAGGAGGTCAGAGACCTGGCAGTGTGGTGCCAGGACAACAACCTCTCGCACAACGTGAGCAAGATAAAGGAGCTGACTGTGAACTACAGGAAAAGGAACACAACCCCATTCACATCAACGGGTTGTAGTGGTGAGGGAGCTTTAAGTTCCTTGGTGTCCACATCACCAATAATTTATCATGGTCCAAACACACCAAGACAGTCGTGGAGAGGGCACGACAATGACTATTCCCCCTCAGGAGACTGAAAGATTTGGCATGGGTCCCCAGATCTTCAAAATGTTCTACAACTGCTCCATCAAGAGCATCCTGACCGGTTGCATCCCCGCCTGGTAAGGCAAGTGCTCGGCATCTGACCGTAAGGCACTACAGAGTGTCGTATGTACAGCCTAGTTCATCACTGGGGCCAAGCTTTCTGCCATCCAGGACCTCTTATGTAGGCGGTGTCAGACACCCAAATCATGTACTGTTCTCTGTGCTACCACACGGCAAGCGGTACCGGAGTGCCATGTCTAGGTTCAAATGGCTCCTTAACAGCTTCCACCACCAAGTTACAAGGCTTCTGAACAATTCATCATATGGCCACCTGTATTAATTGCATTCAGTTTTTACACTGATACTATTCTCTGTTTATTATCTATGTATAGTCACTTTACCTCTACCTACATGTGCATATTACCTCAATTACCTTGACTAACCTGTAAGCCTCACATTGACTCAATACCACATTGACTCAATTACTTTAGTTTACTCTACTTTATTTTACTTTAGTATATTTTCTAACATTAATTTACTTAAAACTTCATTGTTGGTTAAGGGCTTGTAAGTAAGCATTTTACAGTAAGGTAATACCTGTTGTATTCGGTTAATGTGACAAATAAAATTGCCTTTGATTTGATTTCAACTGAAATTGAACCCGACCCCACGTTGGACATATGATGATACCATGGACTCGTCAAAGACGGAGGTCCAGTGAAATGGCTATAACTAAAGTACTGTATATCCTTAAACTACCCTCATCACCAAAACGCATGAATGCACACCCACATAGACACGCACAAACACACATGCACACACTCCACCGCAAGAGTCTCTTTAATCTCCTCAGTGTAAAATAATAAAAGGCTAACAATAAAAGTATAAAAAGCCAGCACATTCAACTTGTCTCCAATATAAATAGCTAAGAGGAGAAGAGAGAATTGGGGACCGGTTCAGCACCACAGGAAGCTTTCTCTCTCTCCACGATGGAGATATAATTTAATTTCTCCTTCCTTTGTAAATCAGTGGATGTTAGCTCGCTATCTGCAGCCACTAGCTAAGCTGCTCGCTTGTCCTGTAAAATCCTGCACCCCTGACACACACACCTCATATCTCTGACCCTCCCTCTCTCATGTTATACATCTTTCTCTCCCATTCCTTTCTTCATTACCTGTTGCTCTTGAAAGTAGCAACCTCTTTGGGATCGCTAGCATGCCACTACGACAACATCCGATGAAATTGCAGAGCTCGAAATTCAAATTCCAAAAACAAGCCTGAAACACTTTCTAAAGACTAGTGAAAGAAGAAGGAACTACAATCTGGGTCTTATCTATTTGTTTTTCCCATGTGACCTAAAAAAAATATATTCTGACGGATTCTCCTCGGGTTTTCACCTGTCATATTAGTTCCGTTATACTCATAGACATTATTCTAACAGTTTTAGAAACGTCAGAGTGTTTTCTATCCAATGTTACAAATTATATGTATATCCTAGCTTCTGGGCCTGAGTAACAGGCAGTTTACTTTGGGCACATCATTCATCCGAACTTCCGAACACTCCCCCCTAGCCTTAAGAGGATCTATATAATATTACATCTACCCCTCTCCTTATCCCCTCTCCCCTCTTTCCCCTCTCCGCTCCTCTCCTCTCTCACCAATCCTCTCTCTTCTGAGTATTCTCTCTTGTCTGTTAATATAATCTATGAAAAAGGCTCAGAATGTTCTCTTGATTGAATTTAGGGCGGCCCTTTATTTTTGCCTAGTTTTTGTACAACGTGGTTTGGTCTTCCCGGATTCTTTCAATGTCTTCTGTTTCTTCTCTTGCAGCCTTTCATCGTCACTCTCTACCCTTTCCCCACCTTAACACCTCCCTCTATCTCAAAGTCAGTTAAAAACAAGTCAGTTAAAAACAAACTCTTACTTACAACGACGGCCTACCCCAGCAAAAGCAGGACGGTCAAACAATTGTGCGCCTCCCTCTGGGAATCCTAATCACGGCTGGTTGTGAAACAGCCTGGAAACGAACCAGGGTCTGTAGTGATGCCTCTAGCACTGAGATGCAGTGCCTTGGACTGCTGCGCCACCCGGGAGCAATGTTGTGTTACCGTAAAGTTTGAAAAGAAGAATCCCAATAAAAAATATGTTTCAGAAATCGCTCCACAAAGCGTTTGTGCCACATCACCGCACGATTGCTCTCGTCATCCGAGCGAGCTGTGTGGACTCTTGGCACCCCACTGGTCCATCAAAACGTCAATACATGGCCCTGGAATAACAGAAGTGTGTTTGTGTGTGCCTGTGCACCCTGACACGTGTGTGTGTGTGTGTGTGTGTGTGTGTGTGTGTGTGTGTGTGTGTGTGTGTGTGTGTGTGTGTGTGTGTGTGTGTGTGTGTGTGTGTGCGTGCGTGTGTGTGTGTGTGTGTGTGTGTGTGTGGGAGGGAGGGAGATAACTCTGGGTTAGGCTATTGTTTGGCCACTGGGGGACCTGCTGGAAGCTGCCATGTATGAGTGGTCTGTCATAGCCAGGGGTCTCTGGTGTTAACAGGAGAACTGGGCTGACTGCTGTGATGCATACAGAAGGAAAGAAGGATGTTGTCGGAGATGTATGGCCATCTGATTCACTGATTTACTGGGGTAGCTAGTCTGGGGTAGATAGTCTGGCGTAACTTGTCTGGCGTAGCTAGTCTGGGGTAGCTAGTCTGGGGTAAATTGTCTGGGGTAGATAGTCTGGAGTAGCTAGTCCGGGGTAGCAAGTCTGGGATAGATAGTCTGAGGTAGCTAGTCTGGGGTAGATAGTCTGGGGTAGCTTGTCTGGGGTAGCTAGTCTGGGGTAGCTAGTCTGGAGTAGATAGTCTGGGATAGATAGCCTGTGGTAGCTAGTCTGGGGTAACCAGTCTGGGGTAGCTAGTCTGGGGTAGATAGCCTGTGGTAGCTAGTCTGGGGTAGTTAGTCTGGGGTAGCTACTCTGGGGTAGCCAGTCTGGGGTAGATAGTCTGGGGTAGATAGTCTGAGGTAGCTAGTCTGGGGTAGATAGTCTGGGGTATCTTGTCTGGGGTAGCTAGTCTGGGGTAGCTAGTCTGGGGTAGATAGTCTGGGGTAGATAGTCTGAGGTAGCTAGTCTGGGGTATCTTGTCTGGGGTAGCTAGTCTGGGGTAGCTAGTCTGGAGTAGATGGTCTGGGATAGATAGCCTGTGGTAGCTAGTCTGGGGTAACTAGTCTAGGGTAGCTAGTCTGGGGTAGATAGCCTGTGGTAGCTAGTCTGGGGTAGATAGTCTGGGGTAGCTAGTCTGGGGTAGAGAGTCTGGGGTAGAGAGTCTGGGGTAGTTAGTCTGGGGTAGCTACTCTGGGGTAGCCAGTCTGGGGTAGATAGTCTGGGGTAGCTAGTCTGGGGTAGATAATCTGTGATGGCTTGTCTGGAATGGCTAGTTTGGGGTAGCTAATCTGGGGTAGATAGTCTGGGGTAGCTAGTCTGGGGTAGCTAGTCTGGAGTAGCTAGTCTGGGGTAGATAGTCTGAAGTAGCTAGTCTGGGGTAGATAGTCTGGAGTAGCTAGTCTGGGGTAGATAGTCTGGGGTAGCTAGTTTGGGGTAGTTAGTCTGGGGTAGCTAGTCTGGGGTAGATAGTCTGGGGTTGATAGTCTGGAGTAGCTAGTCTGGGGTAGATAGCCTGGGGTAGATAGCCTGAGGTAGCTATTCTGGGGTTGATAGTCTGATAGATAGTCTGGGGTTGATAGTCTGGGGTTGATAGTCTGGGGTAGCTAGTCTGGGGAAGATAGTCTGTGGTAGCTAGGAGGGTCATCCACTTCACAACATATAGGAGGGCCGATCCACATCACAACATATAGGAGGACCGATCCACAACACAACATATAGGAGTGCCGATCCACATCACAACATATAGGATGGCCGATCCACATCACAACATATAGGATGGCCGATCCACATCACAACATATAGGATGGCCAATCCACATCACAACATATAGGATGGCCGATCCACATCACAACATATAGGATGGCCGATCCACATCACAACATATAGGAGGGTCATCCACTTCACAACACATAGGATGGCCGATCCACTTCACAACATATAGGAGAGTCATCCACTTCACAACATATAGGAGGGTCATCCACTTCACAACATATAGGAGGGTCATCCACTTCACAACATATAGGAGGGCCGATCCACATCACAACATATAGGAGGGCCGATCCACATCACAACATATAGGAGGGCCGATCCACTTCACAACATATCATATAGGAGGGTCATCCACTTCACAACATATAGGAGGGTCATCCACTTCACAACATATAGGAGGGTCATCCACTTCACAAACATACAGGATGGTCATCCACTTCACAACATATAGGAGTGCCAATCCACTTCACAACATATAGGAGGGCCGATCCACTTCACAACATATAGGAGGGCCGATCCACTTCACAACATATAGGAGGGCCGATCCACTTCACAACATATAGGAGGGCCGATCCACATCACAACATATAGGAGGGCTGATCCACATCACAACATATAGGAGGGTCATCCACTTCACAACATATAGGAGGGTCATCCACTTCACAACACATAGGAGGGTCATCCACTTCACAACATATAGCAGGGCCGATCCACTTCACAACATATAGGAGGGCCGATCCACTTCACAACATATAGGAGGGCCGATCCACTTCACAACATATAGGAGGGCCGATCCACATCACAACATATAGGAGGGCCGATCCAGTTCACAACATATAGGAGGGCCGATCCACATCACAACATATAGGAGGGCCGATCCACATCACAACATATAGGAGGGCCGATCCACTGTTGGAGTACATCACACCATATGTGGAGCAATTCTCTATAGATGATGATGTGACATGTTGAGTTATGTTATGTCACTCAGTGTAAGCTAATTCAATTCCTGACACGTCTCAGGAAAAACAAGAGAAAGATCATTGGTGAAAAGGAAAGAACACAAATATTGTTCCTGAGACGGTCAGGAGAGAGAAAGAGAGGGGAAGAGAGAGAGAGAGATAAAGAGAGGGTGGAGAGAGAGAGAGAGATAAAGAGAGGGGGAGAGAGAGAGAGAGATAAAGAGAGGGGGAGAGAGAGAGATAAAGAGAGGGGGAGAGAGAGAGAGATAAAGAGAGGGGGAGAGAGAGAGAGATAAAGAGAGGGGGAGAGAGAGATAAAGAGAGGGGAGAGAGAGAGATAGAGAGAGAGAGAGAGAGAGAGAGAGAGAGATAGAGAGAGAAAGAGAGGGGGAGAGAGATAGAGAGAGAAAGAGAGGGGGAGAGAGAGAGAGATAAAGAGAGGGGGAGAGAGAGAGAGAGAAAGAGAGGGGGAGAGAGATAGAGAGAGAAAGAGAGGGGGAGAGAGATAGAGAGAGAAAGAGAGGGAGAGAGAGAGATAAAGAGAGGGGAGAGAGAGAGAGAGATAAATAGAGAGAGAGAGAGAGAGATAGAGAGAGAAAGAGAGGGGGGGAGAGAGAGAGAGATAAATAGAGAGAGAGAGAGAGAGAGAGAAAGAGAGGGAGAGAGAGAGAAAAGAGGGGGGAGAGAGAGAGAGATAAATAGAGAGAGAGAGAGATAGAGAGAGAAAGAGAGGGGAGAGAGATAGAGAGAGAAAGAGGGGGAGAGAGAGAGATAAAGAGAGGGGGGGAGAGAGAGAGATAAAGAGAGAGAGAGAGAGAGAGATGGAGAGAGAAAGAGAAGAGAGAGAGAGAGAGACAGAGAAAGAGAGAGAGAGAGAGAGAGAGAGAGAGAGAGAGAGAGAGAGAGAGAGAGAGAGAGATAAAGAGAGGGGGAGAGAGAGAGAGAGATAAATAGAGAGAGAGAGAGAGATAGAGAGAGAAAGAGAGGGGGAGAGAGAGAGAGAGATAAATAGAGAGAGAGAGAGATAGAGAGAGAAAGAGAGGGAGAGAGAGAGATAAAGAGAGGGGAAAGACAGAAAGATGAAGAAAGAGAGTCAGAGAGAGAGAAAGGGAAAGACAGAGAGATGAAGAGATAGAGAGAGAGAGAGAGAGAGATAGAGAGAGAGAGAGAGAAAGATGAAGAAAGAGAGTCAGAGAGAGAGAAAGGGAAAGACAGAGAGATGAAGAGATAGAGAGAGAGAGAGATAGAGAGAGAGAGAGAAAGGGTAAGACAGAAAGATGAAGAAAGAGAGACAGAGAGAGAGACAGAGAAAGAGAGATGTTCGACCCTTTGAGATCAATACAGTGTGTGTGCGTGTGTGTATTTGAGAGAGAGATAGTGAGAGAGAAGAGAGTTGGAAGCAGAGAGAGAAAATGCAATCAGTGTGCGGATGAGGTTTCTCCGGAGTGAGGATTTGGGTCATTTGGAAGAATATGGCTGATTCAGCAGCACTGCTGTCGCCGCCGCGATGAACTTAATCTACTGGTTACTCCTGCAGGCAGAAAGAGGGAGAGAGAGCAAGTGATGTGAGAGAGAGAGAAGAGAGCGAGTGATGGGAGAGAGAGAGAAGAGAGCGAGTGATGGGAGAGAGAGAGAAGAGAGCGAGTGATGGGAGAGAGAGAGAAGAGAGCGAGTGATGGGAGAGAGAGAGCGAGTGTGTCGGGAGGGAGAGAGAATAGAGAGAGAGAGAGAGAGAGAGAGAGAGATGTATGGGAAAGAGTGTGAGGGACATAAAAAGGCAAAAGGAAGAGAGAAAGACCAGGTGAGATATGCGAGAGAGAGAACTGGCAAGAGATGGAGAGAGAGAGCAGCCGAGCGATGGAGAGAGAGCAGGAGAGAGATGAGATGGAGAGAGAGCAGGAGAGAGATGGAGAGAGAGCAGGAGAGAGATGGAGAGAGAGCAGGAGAGAGATGGAGAGAGAGCTGGAGAGAGATGGAGAGAGAGAGCAGGAGAGAGATGGAGAGAGAGCAGGAGAGAGATGGAGAGAGAGCAGGAGAGAGATGGAGAGAGAGCTGGAGAGAGAGAGCAGGAGAGAGATGGAGAGAGAGAGCAGGCAAGAGACGGCAGGATGAAAGAATGTCAGGGGAGAGACAGGAGAAGCAGGTGAGATACGGAGAAAGAGTGTGGAAGAGAAATGGGGAGGTAGAGAGAAATGAAACAGTAAGAGAGAGAGAGAAAGATAGAGAAACCTCTCCCACTGTCTGTCTGCACCCAAGCCTTCAGGAATTGCTCTACTCTCTCTCTCCATCAGATAAAAGAGCAGAAGTCTCCCACCCTCCCTGCCCCCCCCCACACACACACAGCTCAGATAATATATTTTTCTGACATTAACCCCATTTCTTCTTATCTTTTTCTTCAACCAATCTCTTCCGTCTCCTTTTTGTATTTAACATTTGATTTCACATGCATGCACTAATTATTCAAAGTTTAATTCAGGGAGGATGGGGGAGGGGAGGAAGGAGAAAGGGAGGGAGGGACAGAAGAACTCGGCTCAGAAACTCATAGAAACGTAATGTTTTATTGAAATATTATGTGCATATTAATGAATAAATACAACAAATTAGGCTTGAAGTCAGAGGCTTGTATTATAAAGCAGCGTCTGCCTCAGTGAGACAAGACTGTTGTTTATTGACAAATATCTGATTATGTTAATATTGATTTTTATCAGTGTGTGTGTGTGCGAATGTGTGTTTGTGATCATGCTTGTGTGCGTGTGTGTGTGTGTGTGTGTGTGTGTGTGTGTGTGTGTGTGTGTGTGTGTGTGTGTGTGTGTGTATGTGTGTGTGTGCAAGTGTGTGCGTGTGTGCAAGTGTGTGTGTTTTTGCGAGTGTGTGTGGTGTGGACTCATCACCGACAATACTCAACATTATCAGTGAAGACAACTTCATAGAGGACACTTGTCACACTTGTCCCTCACCAATTTCCTAAAGCTTCAGGTGCCACCACTGGTATTTCACCACAGGTATTTCACCACAGCCAACCACCTACTCGACACTATACCTGCTATATCTCTCCCTGCCCACCAGATGGCAGTGTTGTAATACAGTAGGACCTGTCTGCTGCCTACTGCATCCCCAAGCTGAATCTAATGGCATGTGGCGTCTGATACCCGTGAGTGATGCAGCAGGAAAATGCTCTCCATAACCTATTGTTCTGATTGGAAAAGAGGGAGGAAGTGGAGAGGGACACAAACTAAACAAAAGGAGGAGGAAAACAGGGAGGATTCCACAGCTGCCAGGGTGTTTAGGTGCAGACCCACTCCTCACCTCTGGGGACAAGGGGCTGTGAGGTTTACAGAGGTTAGGGTGATATGGGCTCCCCCATATACATCCAACACTGTTTTGCAGCCTGTACAATAGCGTAAGATACAGGAGGGGTTATGATCCTCAGAGATGTGTGTGTATGTGAGGACAAACACATGCACGCACACACACAAGCACACACACACGCACACTGTGTGACGGCACAGCGCAACGGAGGAGAGGAGCAAGGGAGAAGCTCATTTGTCACTGCCACCCCTAATCGTGTAAAAGGCTGCTCTCTCTCTTTCTCTCTCCATCCCTCCCTCCGTTTCTGTCTTATTCTCACACTATGTAGCCTCTATTCCTTCTCTCCTCTGCATCCCCTCTCTCCTCTCTCTCTATCCCCTCTCCTCTCTCTCTATTCCCTCTCTCCACTCTCTCTTTCCCATCTCCTCTCTCTCTATTCCCTCTCTCCCCTCTCTCTATCTCCTCTCTCCTCTCTCTCTATCCCCTCTCTCCTTTCTCTCTATCTCCTCTCTCCTCTCTCTCTATCCCCTCTCTCCTCTCTCTCTATACCCTCTCCTCTCTCTACCCCCTCTCTCCTTCCTTTCAGCCTCCTTCTCTATCCCTCTCTCCTCTCTCCCTATCCCCTCTCTCCTCTCTCTATCCCCTCTCCCCTCTCTCCTCTCTCTCTATCCCTCTCCTCTCTCTCTACCCCCTCTCTCATTTCTTTCAGCCTCCTTCTCTATCCCCTCTCCTCTCTCTCTATCCCCTCTCTCCTCTCTCTCTATCCCTCTCTCCTCTCTCTCTACCCCTCTCTCCTTCCTTTCAGCCTCCTTCTCTATCCCCTCTCTCCTCTCTCCCTATCCCCTCTTTCCTCTCTCTCTATCCCCTCTCCTCTCTCTACCCCTCTCTCCTTTCTTTCAGCCTCCTTCTCTATCCCCTCTCTCCTCTCTCCCTATCCCCTCTCTCCTCTCTCTCTATCCCCTCTCCCCTCTCTCCTCTTTCTCTATCCCCTGTCCTCTCTCTCTACCCCCTCTCTCCTTCCTTTCAGCCTCCTTCTCTATCCCTCTCTCCTCTCTCCCTATCCCCTCTCTCCTCCATCTCTCCTCTATCTATATCCCCTCTCTGTATCTCCTCTCTCTATCCCCTCTCTCCTCTCTCTCTATCCCCTCTCTCCTTCTGTTCAGCCTCCATCCCTGTCCCCTCTCTCCATACCCTCTCTCCTCTCTCCCCTCTCTCCTTCCTTTCAGCCTCCATCTCTGTCCCCTTTCTCCCCTCTCTCTATATCCTCTCTCTCTCTAGCCCCTCTCTTCTATTTCTCTATCCCCTCTCTCCTCCTTTTCTAGCCCCTCTCTCCTCTCTCTCCATCTCCTCTCTTCTCTCTTTCAAGCCCCTCTCGTCTCTCTCTCTATACCCTCTTTACTCTCTCTCCATCTCCTCTCTCCTCTCTCTATATCCCCTCTCTCCACCTTCCCGATCCCCTCTCTCCTCTCTCCCCTCTCTCTATCCCCTCTCTCCTCACTCTCTAGCCCCTCTCTCCTCTTTCTCTATCCTCTCTCTTCTCTCTCTCCATCTCCTCTCTTCTCTCCCTTTATCCCCTCTCTTCTCTCTCTCTATCCCCTCTCTCCTCATCTCCTCTCTTCTCACTCTCTAGCCACTCTCTTCTCTCTCTCTATCCCCTCTCTTCTCTCTCTCTATCCCCTCTCTCCTCTCTCTATCCCCTCTCTTCTCTCTCTCTATCCCCTCTCTCCTCTTTCTCTATCCCCTCTCTTCACTCTCTCCATCCCCTCTCTTATCTCACTCTATCCCCTCTCTTCTCTCTCTCTATCCCCTCTCTCCTCTCTCTTCTCTCTCTCTATCCCCTCTCTCCTCTCTCTCTGTTCCCTCTCTCCTCTCTCTATCCCCTCTCTACTCTCTCTCTATCCCCTCTCTACTCTCTCTCTATCCCCTCTCTCATCTCTCTCTATCACCTCTCTCCACCCTCTCTATCCCCTTTCTCCTCTCTCTCTATCCCCTCTCACCTCTCTCCTCTCTCTCTATCCCCTCTAGCCTCCCTCTCTATCACCTCTCTCCTCCCTTTCTATCTTACCTTTCTCTCTCCTCCCTTTCTATCTTACCTTCTATCCACTCTCTCTCTCTCTCTCTCCCTCACCTCTCTTCCATTTTACCCTCTCCTTCTCTCTCTCCCCTACTACCTTCCTCCTTCTCTCCCCCCCTCTCCCATGCCTGCTGGAGGGAAATCGACTTTCATTTGGTTAAAAGGGAGACCGGTGTGGCTCATTGTCAGAGCTTGATTTCCAGATCATTATTTTCTCCCGGTGGTGAGTGAAACACTAGGGGGAACCAGGAAGAAAACCCGTCAGATCCCCTTTCTTCCCCTCACCTCTTCTCCTCCTCTCTCTCTTCATCCCCACCATCAGTGGCTCAATTAGGGTCTCTATTTAATTTGTACTGCAGAAGTTCAGCTAGTTACACTTTATATGGGATAGATAAACAGACTATCTAAAGACTATATACAGAATATCTAGAGCCTATTTACAGATTATATACAGGCTATATAGAGACTACAGACTTTCAGAAACAGTTCAACGAACCATCTACTAATCCTAACCCTAACCCTAGCCCTAATCCTAATCCTAACCCTAACCCTAACCCTAATCCTAACCCTAATCCTAACCCTAATCCTAATCCTAACCTTAATCCTAACCCTAACCCTAATCCTAACCCTAACCCTAATCCTAATCCTAACCCTAATCCTAATTCTAACCCTAACCCTAATCCTAACCCTAACCCTAATCCTAACCCTAATCCTAACCCTAACCCTAATCCTAACCCTAATCCTAATACTAACCCTAATCCTAACCCTAATCCTAATCCTAACCCTAATCCTAACCCTAACCCTAACCCTAATCCTAATCCTAACCCTAATCCTAACCCTAATCCTAACCCTAACCCTAACCCTAATCCTAATCCTAACCCTAACTCTAACCCTAATCCTAACCCTAATCCTAATCCTAACCCTAATCCTAATCCTAACCCTAATCCTAACCCTAGCCCTAACCATAACCCTTACCCTAAACCGACCTAGCCCTAACCATAACCCTTACCCTTATTC